>NW_020940355.1:2645103-2664915 GCF_900497805.2 Vombatus ursinus | reverse complement strand
TGGCACTAGATCAAAGAGTATATGTTGGGGAGTAAGAAGATTGGAAAGACAGGAGGGAGAACTAAGTTTTAAAGGGCCTAGAATGCCAACTACAGCATTTCATATTGGATATCACTGGAGTTAGATGGATGGTGTGTACTCTGGTGGATGGGTTTGATCCCCCTACTAGGCAATTATAAGCTCATTGAAGGCAGGAGTCACATTTTAGCTAAACTTTGAATCTCCTTCATTTCTTAGCACTGAGCTCTGCATAAAATAGGGGTTTGATAAATTCTTATTGAATGAATTAATGTTTATATTGAAGTGCTTAAAATTACTTAGTGTGAATAAGAATCATGGACTTTTAAGGACTGAAAAAGACCTTAGTGTTTTGTGAGCTTAATGTTTTGGATGACTCATTGTCACTCAGCTCCTTCTATGATTTAATAAGTGATATGAACCTTTCAATGCAATGAATACTATCATTTAATAGAAAAGAAATGTATACATATTTTTGATGCTGGAAGCTAATAATAAAGGATAAATGTTGAGGAATGCTAGTGCCAAATATTGTCTGTAAATTCATTTCTCTTTTGTTTGAAAAGATTTCTCCCTACAATGAATCACATAATCTCGGAAGAAGAGAGAGAAATTTGGAGGTCATCTGGTCCACCCTTACATGCCCAAGAATTTTCTTGATAACTTTCCTGAACAAATGATCATTCAGTCTTTCTTTGAAGACCAGACCTTCCCCCCAACCTTTTCCCCAGTGAAAGGAAACCCACTCCCTTCTGGGGCCACACATACTACTTTTAGTTAGCTCTCACTGTTGGGGAGATTTTCCTTACATCCAGTCTGAAGCAACTCTGCCCATTGATCCAAGTTCTGCCTTCAGTGAGGAACAAACCTAGCTCCTCTATGACATTGTACATTTGTAAGTAATAGAAGACAATTAGCATGTCTCCTCTGAATCTTTGCTTTTCATGATGAAACATCCCCAGTTCCTTCAAATGATCATCATAATTTTGAAGTCCTTCACAATCCTGCTTGCCCTTCTCTGAACAGACACCAGCTCATCCATGTCTTCCTAAAAGATGGTGCCAGAAATGAACACAATAATCCAGACATATTTTGACCAGGTCAGAATACAGCAAGCTTTTTATCTCCCTAGCCCTGGGCACTATGCCTCTTTTAATATAGCCTAAAAAAATCTTAGTTTTATTATCTAAATAATAATAATATAACAATAATAGCTAGCATTTATATATTTCTCAAGGCTAGTAAATGCTTTACAAATATTATCTCACTTTTTCTCACAACAATTCTGGGAGTTAGGTGGGATGATCACCCCCATTTTACAGATGAGGAAACTGGACTGACAGCTAAGGCAGAAAGAAAGGGAAGGCTGACAGAGGTTAAGCATTTATATAATGCCTACTATGTTACAGGCACTGTCCTAAGCACTTTTGAACAAGTATTATCTCATTTGATCCTCACATTATGAGGTAGGTGCTTTTGTTGTCCCCATTTTACAGTTGAGGAAACTGAGCCAAAGAGGTTGAGTGATTTGCTTAGGGTCACACACCTAGTAAATGTATGAGGCCAGAATGGAACTTAAATCTTGCTGACTCTAGGCCTAGAACTCTATCTGCAATGCTAGTACTCTATCTACAACAGCTGCTGCCTATTGCTGAGTCCAGGTCCAGAAACCTAGCATATATGTTTTGACACATACACCTTTCAGTCCACTAAAATGTCAAAATAATTTCAAATAAACCACTGTCTAACACAGTTTGCCTCATCTTATACTTGTGAAAATGATTTTTAAAAATCCTAGTATAAGGTTTTATATTTATTCCTATTAGATTTTATCCCATTAGATTTGGTCTAGACTAGGAAGATCTTTTTGAATTCCTTCTCTATCAACCGGTGTATTAGCTTCCTCTCACAGCTTTGTGTTGTCTGTAGACTTGATCAGGATGCCATCTAGTCCTTGATCCAAGTATGCTAAAATGTAGAATAGGTCTGGGCCAAGAAAAGATCTCCAAAGGCACTCCCCTGGAGCTCTCCTTCCACATTGACAGTGAATCGTAAATGACTGACTCCTCTTGGGGTCTGGCCAGTCAAGCTTGTTTCTGTCTACATAATTGTACAATTATCTAAGCCACATGTCTCCATATTTATCATAAGAATAACACGAGATGCTTTATTAAATGCTTTGCTAAAATACAGGTAAAACATTTAACAATGATATTCCCACCCATCTGCTGGGTCTGTTGTTGACCGAAACCATAATGGCTATTTGTAACCACGTTTCCTATTCCAGATGTTCACTACTTATCTCTTTCATATAGTTTTAATATAATTTTAGGATTTTGTCAGAAATTGAAGTCAAGGTCACTGGCCTGCAACTCTGTCTTTAAAAGAAAAAAATCAGACCCTACAGAATCAGAATTTGTCCTTCCCCACACAAGAAGTATTTTTAAAATCTTCTGCTTGGAACAAATTCCTTCACAGTCAAGGTCTCCTTGGAACTGGGGCCTTGTATCTATTCTCCTCCCTACATTGCCCTGCCCCTTGGGTTCCTGGACAAATAGTGATTCTTGATCACCTGTCTGGGCTTCGGATCAATCTGACTTATCTCACCCAGGAGTGGGGAACCTGTGGCCTCGAGGCCACGTGTGGCTGTCTAGGTCCTTGGGTGCAGCCTTTTGACTGAGTCCAAATTTTACAGAACAAATCTTTTTATAAAGGGGATTTGTTCTGTGAAGTTTGGATTCAGCAAAAGGACCACACTTGGAGACTTAGAGGGCCACATGTGGTCTTGAGGCCACAGGTTCCCCACCCCTGATCTTACCCTGGCAGTTGGTAATTAATTCCTCCTTCTTGTCAGCCTATCTGGTTTACTGAAGACCAATGTTTATATTTGCCCAAATCTAGTTGACCATTTTGATTTCTGGCTCAATTTTTCACCCTGGTCATCTATTTGGGGGAGCTTCTGAACTTCACAACTCACTTCTACCTGGCTAGTTGTTGATATACAACCAAGCCTGGACTCTATCCCCAAACTGTGGCTCTCCTCTCTGTATTTAAACTTCACTGCAGCCGCCTATAGTGCTGTTACTCATATTATGCTGCCATCTTCTTTCCTGTTGGATAATTTTGTTATCTTCTCACATCTGTATATCTGTGCAATACTTATTTTTCTACTCCAAATCCCACCAAACACCTGCTAAGAAGCTCATATTCTCAACCTTATATGTATTTCCCTTTGGCCTAAATCTAAGAACCTATGATCCCAGGATACATCACGGCTTAGAGGTCTCAAAAAATTGGAAAACATAAATTTAAAAATCAAATTTTTAAATAAACCCCTTTGAATTACTTGTCAATTGAGAGGATTGAGAGGATTGAGAAGAACTTAGAGGGTAGGAGCAAGGTGATTCACAAAATGAAATACCTATATCTGCAAAGTAAGTCCAAGTAAAATACATGCCTATATATACATAGGGTGTAATACATACATACATACATATATGTATATACTTGTGCATATGTGCCATATGAACTTTGTTTAGAACAATTTTGTTACATTTGTGTTAATAACAAATAATTAGAAAATATTGGTTGTCTACCAGAAGTATAATTGAAGAAAAGACAAACCAAACAATTGTAAAGCAAAATGAACTCTAATAAAAAGCTGTAAAAGGAATTATGTATTTGACCCAGCTCTGAGGAGGAGGAAAATTATTACAGATCAAACAATGGAAGAAATTATTAGAAACAAAATTTGTGGATTTCATTATATACAGATAAAAAATTTCATGCAACAAAAAGAAATATCGCTATAATTTTAACAAAAGGAAAAAATATTTTAGATACATATAATTTAATTCAACAAACACTTTTAAAGCACCTACTATGTAGAAGACTGTGTTAGGATCTGGAGATATAATGATAAATATGAAACTTCTCCTGTTCTCAGGTGTCTTACATGAGGGGAGGTGAGTGTGTGTGTGTGTGTGAGTGTGTGTGTGTGAGAGAGAGAGAGAGAGAGAGAGAGAGAGAGAGAGAAACTTTTATTAAGCTCTTATTATGGGCCAGGCATTGCTCTAAGTGCTGGGGATACTAAATCAAGCAAGCAAGACAGCCCTTAACCTCTGTGAGCTCACACTTTAATAAGGGAAGATAACTCATAAAGGGGAGCTGGTAGATGGGGTTGGAGTACAAACTGAGTCAATGTGTGGAGATGACCCAGAAGTGGGATGAAGGCCTAATTCAGGGAAAGATAAGGAGAAAACTAACATACAGAGAAATAGGTGCAAAGTATATGCAAAATAATCTTCAGAAGCTATAGCCCTGACAGAAGGGGAGTTTTGTATAAGGGAAGGCTATATTTTGTATAGGGAAAGCTAGGGATACCAGGATGCAGAGATGAAAAGGAAGGACATTCTAGTCTTGGGAGAAAACCTGTACAAAGGCAAGGAAATGGGAAAGAGAATTTTTTGGGGGGAAGGTTGGAAGCAGGGTTGACCCCAAGTCTCTGATTTTAGATACAGGAAACTACTTATGTGTATCCACTACTCTCCAGTAATTTATATCATTAGTAAATTGCCTGTGGACTGAGAGATTAAGTCATTTGCGCATGGTCACCTACCTAGTATATCATCAGATGCAGGGTTTGAGCTCAGAGCTTCCTGACCTCAAGGCTGTATATATACAGCCTTGTACATATATACTATATCTATATAGCTATATATCTATATCTATATCTATATATCTGGCCTATATAAATATGTGTGTGTGTGTATATATATATATGTATATATACTGTATATATACAGCCTTGTGTGTGTGTGTGTATATATATATATATATATATACATATTAATTATACCACACAGACTTCGCAGAAGATTAATGTACCATTAAAAAATTAAATATAAGAAAAGGAAATCTAGTCTGATCAATAAGAAGGATTGAAACTACATATAAAGTAAAGACTATACAGCTCCATGTAAAACAAAGAAAACAACCAGAGGAACTAGAATCCCTGAGTGATTTGGCAAGGGACATAGGACAAATAAAGTTCTTATTAGTTTGTGGTCTGTTAATTTGTTCAGTTCTACTTTATCTCTTATTGGGAAATGTTTATTTAGTCACTTGCCTTTGTTGAGGGTTATTCATTCATATTAAGTTCTTTTAAAGAAAATACACCCTTCCAATCACTTCTATGCCATTAGGTGTAGCCTTGATTTCTTTCAACATCAAAGACTCCTGATATGATCATTCCAACATCTATTTATTTTGCTTCTTATTTAGGTTTGTTTCATTTTTAACTTCCATGGACCACTAGTCTGCAGTTTACTACAGGCTCACAGATCCCCAGTGAACAGATTATTCCATGAACAGAATCACCAAATAGGTGGCCAGAGCATTGGTCCTTTGCAGTGGCCTGGTCTACTATTGCAAAGCAGTGAGTGTTGCTCTGAATCCTCAAGTATTATTATTTTGATTACAGTGACACAGACAACTTCATATATACTTTCTACTATTTGTTATTTGTGGCATTGCAGGAAATGTGTTAGTGTCATGTTAAAATAGCATTTAGTGCAGGGATGGGGAACCTGCAGCCTTGAGGCCACATGTGGCCTTCTAGGTCCTCGGGTTTGGCCTTTTCACTGAGTCCAAGTTGGAACAAATCCTTTTATTAAGGGGATTTGTTCTGTGAAATTTGGATTCACTCAAAGGGCCCCACTTGAAGACCTAGAGGTTCCCCACTCCTGATTTAGCGCTTGGAGATCCAGTCTCCCATGCAGTTAGAAGGGTAAGCTTCCCAGGACAGGCTGTACAATAGATTCCAAGCTTTCCACCAGCAACAGGACCAATGACTCAAGCAATTAACTGAGGATGAAAAACTAGTAGCAATTTGCTTTAGGAAGCAATTCCCTTTGCATTTGGAAGACATTTTCTTTCTTTTTTTCTTCTATTAAGTTGGTTCTGGACAATCTTTTCAGTACCAGTCATTAGACCAGCATCCATAAAATTGTCAATTGATGCCCTTACGTCCCTAGGTATGTTTGGCAGCTGTCAAAGCCCCTTATCGTTTTAAGCAGGCTGTTTGGAATAAAAGCCACCCAGCCACCAGCCCCTCTCTCAGTGGGTTTATGGAACAGGCCTGAAGGCCTGGAGAGGGTTTGAGGAAGGCCTCGTTTATTTTGCCAAGCTGAGGGCCTCCTCCCTGTTGTGCATGGACAGACAGTCTACGGAATGCCTCTTGCTGCGTGAACCCTAATGGAAGTTGCAGATATTTTGTTTTAATAAAGGGCTCATTATCCCCATAAAATCCCAGTGTGAAGCAGGATGGCTGTGGCCATTTGCACAAAGCTGAAAGTCAGGATCTTTCAGAGCTTACAAACGTGCCAGTAACAACTGATTATCCTCTGTTCCCCTTCAGCCTCTCTGTAGGTGCACAAAGGTTTTTAATTTAGACCCTTCCCTTCTGTGAAGGGGTGGGGTGGGGGTTGTTTATTGTTGCCTCCATCCCGTCCTTTTCAGAGAGAGGACTGAGCTGAGAATAGGGGTGGCCCTTCCCCCAAGCCACAAAACCTTGACATCTGGAGAGAATTTCAACTTGCCCTTCACCCTCTGAAATGGAATCTGCAAGTTTCTTAAAAGCGGAGCAGAAGGATCAGTCAACAAAAGATACAATTAACTTTTATCTGACAGGCCCGTGACAGCGTTCATGACTCTCCATGGAGAACTGGGGAGAGAGCCCTTTCATTTGCTTAAAAGGTTTGTCCCAAACTTCGCAGGTTCCAAAGGCTTTTCTGGACTACGAATAAAACCAGATAAGCTCACTCTTCTGCTGCCGTTGCTACCTCTCTGATGTAGCATTCACACACGTTGGCCTGGCCAGTTAGCAGAAGTCCTGGCTGGAGTGACTGCTGCTAGCCTTGGCTTTCCTGTGCTGAGGGCTTTTGGGAGGGTTGGAGGAGTGAACAAGAGAGGGAGGGAGAAAGCCCTGGGTTAATCTAATCAGGATTTACATTGGGTAACGCATCTCCTTTTAAAGGCTGCCTATAGTAATTTTGAGAGGACTTCTTGAACCAAGGTTTGGGATTAAAATTTAATTTATTACAGTACTCTAAATACTTCCAAGAGGTCACCTAATCTTCTGCATTCCTTTTGCTCAGACTTCACACAAAGTCACTAGAGAGAAGAACAGCTATCCTTGAAAAAGTCCAGGAAACTTAGGCCACTATCTGCCTTAGTGAAGTATTCCTTTCACGATAAACAAACCACACTATATAAATCTAATTATATATTTACCAATTCAGTTAGTCATTCATTTTTTTCAGTCTACATTTATTAAGTACCTACTGTGGGCTAGGTGCTGGAGATACAAACACTAAATGAAAACCTACCTCTATTTCAAAGAATTTACATTTTACTTATAGTTCTTTAAAAATGTTTTTTTACAAGCCTGTGTGTGATCTAAATTAATTTTCTTTTTCTGTCCTTAGTGGAGTCATTTATTAAGTACCTGCTATGTGCCAGGCACTTTTAAGCACTTTACAAATATTATCTCATTTGATCTTCACAGCACCTTGGAAGAAAAGTGCTATTATCTCCACAATTGACTATTAACTATGCACATATAAGATACATACAGTACAAATGGGAAGTAATCTCAGAGGTAAGGCACTAGTGGTGGTGGTGGTGGTAGTGGTGGTAAAAGTGGGGACTAAAAAAGGTCTTTTGCAGAATGTGGGATTTAGGCTGAGATTTTAAGGAAGCTAGGAGGTAGAGGTGAGGAGGGAGAACATTCTAGGCATGAGGAATAGCCTGTGAAAAGGAGATGGGGTGTTTTGTGTGAGGAACAACAAAGAAGCCTGTGTCCATGGATCATAGAATACTTGGAGAAGAGTCAAGTGTAAACACACTAGAAAGGTAGGAAGGGGCCAGGTTTGGAAAAAGTTTTAAAATACATAGAGAATATAACCTGGAGGTTTTAAGGAGCCAGGAGTTTGTTGAGCAGAAGTAACATGGTCTGACCAAAGATTTAGGAAGACCACTTTGGCAGCTGAGTGAAGGATAGATTAGAAACCAAACAGGAAGGCAAGCAAGATCACAGGAAGGAACAAGTCTAGGAGGGGATGGGGGAATCAGAGAGGGTTTCATGATGAAGGTAGACTCCCAAACTAGACCTTAAAGAAGGCAGTAGGTGGGGATGTAGAAGGATTCTGAAAGGAATCAACATGACAGAAGTTGAATGGAAAGGACAGACTAGTCAGTGTAATGGCTGGAAAGAATAGAGTTGTCTTTTCCTTTCTGTCACACATAGCAAAACAAAACGGTAATTACACCAATTACAAACTAATTTCTGGACCAAAACATCCCATAATATGTTCTATGAAGTGCAGGTCATTATTTTGACTTGTTATGATTTCATATTTCTAGGTATATTATTATCCTTCAGTATGTCAATGGATCTGTGAGTGCATGGATATGGGTGCTCCTGGGGAAGTCCTTGGGCTAGAATCTGCTTTAAGACAGAATGTCTATTAGACCTCCTTTTAAAACTAGAAATGTGTTTTAAGGAGTGGAAAGGAAAATGCTTCTTAAATAGCAATAAGAAAATTCTTTTGTCACCATTATTATTTTGAGCATGCTTACTGGATGAACACCATGGACATTCACAGACACCACAAATGAATGAAGGAGTCATATTTCTCCCCAAGATGTGGATGCATCAAAGAGATAGTCAGAGCTGACTCAGGCCCTTTTGAAAACACTGACATATTTCAGGCTGTGTAGTCAATGGATAAATTGCTCCTCTCAACCACATGGCTAGTCTATAGGAACCAGTTACAGAAAGTCCATACATGTACTTCCTTCATTATAGGAAGCAGCTGCCTTGTGCCTCCATGTGGGGATGCCATCTTAGAAAGCTGATATGGTCTGCACATGTCCCAGATTCCCATTAGTCTGCTAATCCCTGCTACGGGGTAACTATGGTGTTAAGTATTTAAGGTTCCACCCCTCCTGAAGTATTTGCATTTTAATAGAGAACTCTTACAGACAGAAAAAATCCTAAAACCCAAAGACATGGCCCTCCTTTCATACATACCAGACAGACAACTGCCTACTTGAAAGGCTAGCCTGGATGTCAGATTAGACTGCCTTTTGCTGATACACATAGTCACAAGACACACAAGAATTTTGACAGGATGTCCTTTTTGGGTATATCATGTTACTACAGAATACTGCAAGCTTTTCTCACTTTAGTCTGTAGGCTCCATTTGGGTAGTCCTTAGAGAAATGTTTTCTCAGTTTTTCACTAAACACTATATATAGCATGAATGTCCCCAAACCGGATTTTTTCCTTTTTTTTTTCTGTGCGTTATGTTTATAAATAAACTAACAGTAAATGATAGAACCATCCCCTTTTCCTAGGCCCCCTAAAGGGAGAATGGATTTACCAAGGTCCTGAGTGTTTGAACTTTCATCCTGTTTTAGGTCATGATGAGAAAGTCAAGGCTTAAAAATAGAAACTCCAGGTCTTCTTCCCAAACTGCCCCATTTGAAAGATGGAATCATGCTTCCTCTAGCTGCTCTGGCTGTTTCCAACTTATACAGCAAGAAAGCTTAAAAGGCAATTAGGCTTTTTTTGGGTCAGATACTCAATGGTAAAAAAAAAGGGGGGGGTGGGAAGGGTTGCCAAAGGGGAAGGGTGTAGAATCCCACAAAGAAAACAATCTCTTTTTGAAATTGGAAACTTTAAAGGAAGATTTATGAACTTTTGGGTTTATGAAACCATCTGGTGCTTTGGAGTTTGTTAGGCCCTTTGCTTTGACAGTTCAAAGTTTGGAGATTTTTTCCCCCTCTGCTCTCGAACAGCTTAATTCAGTCTGTACATTGACATTATAGAAGCCAGCTCTTTTAACTTACTGGACAACTTGTAAAAATCAGTAAGATTTAGGGGAATATACCTGTAACTTTTTAACAGCAGTTTTACTGTTTGCTACATGCATTAAGAAGCCCGGCTTGTGAACTCTGACTCTTCAGTCTGCTCGGTTTCCTTGCAGGAGCACTGGGTAATTTTGGTTATGTTTTGACAGTTGGTGACCTTTGACCTCCTTCAATAAAATGTTTAGGCTGAGGAGGACCGAAAAGAGCTTTCAGATGGGATATTTCCAGGCTCTTTTTGAGACAGAGTAATCTTTCCCTTCTTTGGGCCCAACAAACCCTTATATAGCGATGATTTCCAGTCTCCATACAGAGAGCTGGTGGAACAAATCAGATCAAAAGCTGGCTTAATATGTTTGAAAAATGCACATCCGCATTGTAGAGCAGAAACATGCTATGGAAATCAATAATATCATATTCAGGCAGTCTTCACTTCAAAGTGAATCCTCTGTGTGTTCTCAATTTCAAAAGAATATGGGGAAAATGAGAACAGGGTGCCTAAGTTTTCTCTGCTTAATTCTATTTGTAACCCAGCTGAGATGTAGACTGTTTCTTTACTGCTCACTGAAGGGTCCCCCAGGACCAGGGGTGCAGGGCAATCTGCTTATTAATTGCCTGCACCTGCAATAATCCTGTACACTTAAGTTACAGGAGTGGCAAACTGTCTTCCACCCCCTGCTTTTGGAATGCAAATGATCTGTACTTTATTGAAGCAGAAGTATTCTAGGGAGGAAATAAAAAGTACCTTAACCCTTTAGCACCCTGAGATTCCATTCATTTGGGTCTGTTATCCCTAGGCATTGTGTCCACTGTGCTTTTGGAAAAGCCACATGAGGTCTGGTACCTTCCTAGGCACATACTTTTTAGACTACAAAATCACTTATGAGGCAGAGATTGATATGTATCCTATGTGAAATGCTTTCAAATATACACTTATACCTCACTCTGAAGGTGAATAAATAAAGGTCAGACAGTTTAGAAGCTGAAAAACCCTATACCTCAACCAATGAATCTTCATTTGCATAGCACGGGTGAGTGTTTATTGCACAGCTGCGCTCTTCATTCCTCAATTCACATAATAGCTAACATTTATTTCAGTGCTTACTGTGTGCCAGGCACTGTGCTAAGCACTTTACAATTATTATCTCACAAAGCATTAGCGAGAATTAGAAGGCTAAGTGTTAAGCATTCTGGGACAGCAGCAGCCTGGATAATCCACTCTCTGGTCAAATTGTGGGCTTCCCTTTTCTCCCTGAGATATTTTCCTGAAGTGGTGTCTGGGATGTGTAATAGCTGAGGCATTATGGTAGTCCCATTATGGAAGAGTTGTAAAGCTGTTAGAGAGAGGTTGAAGGATTAGATCTAGTGTACTGGCCTGTTTCTTGATTTTATTTTCTTCCTTTTGACATAATGTCAAAGGTCGCCCTTGGAAATGTTAACCCTTCCCTGGTCTCTATGGCAATGCCTTTTATTTTTTTTTCCCAAACTGTGAGAAATTTCAGTGAAAACCTTTCCTCAACCAAGTCTTAATCTGTCAAAAGCTGTATATGAAGCTGAGAATCAAATTGAATATGGAGAACTTTAAATGGTTCTAGATGAAAACATTTTTGAACATTTAGGGGATGCTAAATTGATTTTATGTGCCCCCCTCATTATTTATCTAATTTTCATGCAGCCTCATTTGACTTGATTCTAATAGGATTTAGACTTTAGAAGGTACTTCAGAGTTCATCTGGCAGCTAGGTGGCACAGTGGATAGAGTCAGGAAGTATCATATCTGTGAGTTCAAATTTGGCCTCAGACACTTACTAGCTGTGTGACCTTGGGCAAGTCACTTAACCCCATTTGCCTCAGTTTGCTCATCTGTAAAACAAGCTGGAGAAGGAAATGGAAAACCACTCCAGTATCTTTGCCAAGAGAGCCCCAAATGGCATCAGAAATAGTTAGGCACAACTGAACAACAACCAGAATTCATCCACTCAATCCCAACCTTCATTTTTCAAATGGTGAAACAGAACCAGAAGAGGAGAAATTACTTCCTCAAGGTGATATAATCACTAAACAGAAAAGCCTGCAATTAACCCGAGATCTTTAGCATGGTGTAGTGGAAAGTGAATGCTATATTCCAAGTCAGAGGGCCAGGGTTTTAGTCTTAATTCCCTGATTCTTTGTCATTTTGGGCAAGTCACAACTTTTGTGTCTTGATTTGTTTATCTATAAAATGAGATGGATAGATTAGCTAACCCCTAAGGTACCTTCTAACTCTAAATCTATGACTCTAAATTCATTATACTTTCCTTTAATAAAAAATATTTTGCCTTCATGAAAAGCTTAATTAATGCAATTGTCCTTCCATTTATTTTTCATTATAATCACCTAATTAAGAATGGACTTAGTTTTAATGGTTTATTATTTCCTTATTTCGGATATGCATTATATTCTGTTTTGCTGTAATGATGTTTAATAATTTAAAATAAATTAATAATTTAATTTTAAAAATAATTTAATAAACTCCATGGAGCAATGAAGTGATATAGGTATGGAATACAACAATGAAAATTTCTTTGCTAATGAAGCTTCCATATTAATCTGTGAATACTGATCTACAGATGTATAAAATAATACAGATTTTTTTCAACAAGATGTTTCTTTTCTTTAGACAGGGAGGTAGGGTAGCAGTCAAATGGAAAACCTTCATAGACTGTGGGTCAGGAGACCTGGGAGTCGAGTCCTGGTTCTGCTTCTCTGTATCCTTAGGCAAGGTAGCTCTCTCTGGGGCACAATTTGCACATCTGGAAAATGAGAGGGTAGGAATATGTGATCTCTAAAGTCCCTTCTACCTCTGATATTCTGTGACCTTTCTAAGTTCTCTTCTCCTGGGACAGCTGAACTTGAGATTATCATTTCAGTTTGACCTTTAGGGTTTTAGGACACAGTCTGCCACAATGCCTGAGAAAAGAGGATTCATTTTGTCATATGACATGTTTCTTAATTGGAGATATCTTGGAGCTTTCATGTACTTCAGCCCCTCTGACTACTGTTATTGTAAATGAGAAATCAGTTATTTTGTCTGGTGTCATAGCTCAGCTCCCATTGCTTTGGAATTTTTAGTCTCTTGTTTTAAGAAACTTCTTATTTACACGTTTGCTTTAAAAAGGAGTAAATGGAAATCCTGTCCACCTTTTCTACTTAGCCAGACATGGGCTCTTCCTACCGCATCTAATGAATTCACTGGAGGAATAGCAGCCTGGTCTTGTCCTCCCTTCCTGCCCTTCCTCTCCACCCCCACATACTATAAGAGTTACTCCAGGGGGGCAGTTGGAGGTTTGGATGTTTTTCTGATTATTTACTCAATTCCACTGGAACAAAGCCACAGATTGCTTCATAACTGTCTAGGGAGCTTGCCAGCCATGACTTGTTGATCATCCCTTGGAGATTTTTACAATCACCACTGATTTTTGAGCAAAAACGGGTGCAGGTATTTGATGGTTTTCCTGAGGTCTTATAGTAAAAGGCTTGCTTTTGTAGTTTTTATGTTAGGGGTGGCAGTGGAAAATGGTATATTTTTAGAAGCACAGTGACCCTGGGGTCCTGGGTAAAATACAGAGTAGAGAAAGAAAGTCATGGCTAGCTTAGGAATACTGGACTTGGGCCCAGAAAAAAAGTCAGGATGGGTATTTGGCCGAAATTCTTGAGTCAGTCTTTATGCAGCAGCCTTGATTACTATCAATTTGTCTGAAGTATTTTCATTTTTAGGATTTTAAGATAATTTTTACTAATTTTTAAAAAAACAGCATTTGAACACAATTCAAACATTCATTAGGGTCTCTAAAGTCACAAATAATGACTGCAGCATGGAAAATATTATGGTATTTCATTTCCCCATGCAACAAACTTCAGAGTTCATAACCTAGAATAGGGTCCAGATAGTTTTTTGGTGGGGCAAATTGTGATTTCCATAGTAATTATAGATAGTGAATTCATGGTCACTACTTGTAAACACTGCATCATTTGTTATATCTAGTGATGCAGGAAAGAGCAGAGTCCAGGGAATTAGGAGATCTGGGTTTTAGTTACATCTCTGCCACTAACTAATTTTGCCATCAACTTGATCAAATGTTTTCATTTCTTGGGCCTCAGTTTCCTCATCTGTAAAATAAAGGGTTTGATATCCATGGATACTATCTAGCTCTAAAAATCTCATTAGTATCAGATGGAATTGGCTCTATATGACTTCAGGAAAAAGTGTTTACATAAATGTATAATGGTGAGAAAGGAAGTGTGAAATCTTAAAATTTATTTATTTTTCTCTTCTGCCCTTTGAGGTCTTCTCTCAAACTAAGTGAATATATAGTTTGACGAGTCTCACTTTGTTTCTTGTAGCATAGTTAATACATTTCTAGATAATCTAGCTTCAAATACTTTTCTCCTAACTAAAAAAAAAATGTTTTTTTGAGCTTACATTTTCTAAGCAGTAAAAATCTCATTTTCCTTATATGGTGCTTAAGAATTTGGGGAAGGTAGTTTTAAAAAATATAGTTTTTGATATCTTTTGTTTTCACACATTTTACATTTCTAAATATAACTCTCCCGCTCCAAGAAAGCAATCCTGCATAAAACAGCATAGGAAAGAGGGGAAAAATCTATTTAGCAGAACTAATCAATATATTCAAAAATTTTGACAATTGGAGAGGGGAGATGCCTTTTCTCCTATCATTAGCTTTATCATCAAAAGTTCACAGTTGTAAGTTTCAATTATTTTGTTCTTGTCCTTTCCATTTACATTGTCATAACCATTTTATAGACTGTTTTCCTGGTTCTATTAACTTTAGCTTGCATTAGTCCATAAATCCTCCCATTCTTCTCTCTTTTGGTCATATTCATCATTGTTTGCATCACAGTAATGTACTTCTACATTCATGTACCACAACTTGTTTAGCCATTCACATTTGGCTATGTACTTTGTTTCCAGTTCTATAAATATTTTGGTATAATAAAGGACCTTCCTTTTTCTCATTGACTTCCTTGAAATATATATTTAGTGAATCTCTGGGTCAAAGGAAAAGGACATTTTTACATGTTTTTTTCACATAATTCCACATTGCTTTCCAAAATGGTTGGATTAATTCAAAGCTCCATCAATAGTATATTAGTGGGCCTGGCTTTCCATCATGAAGGAAGAGCAGTTGTACTTGATCATTTCACATAATGAAAAGTACATACTTTAAAGACTGAAAATTGTACACACATTTTTGTCTAATTGTTTTGACAGCTGGGCTGAAGTTTCTCTATAATTATTTTTTCCATAATTATTATTGCCACTATTTTACAGACAAGGAAATGAAGGCCCATTGTCGGTAAATGAATTATCCAAGGTCTCACAGTTGCTAAGTGGCAAAACTAGGACTTTAATGTTCTTTCTAAACAGTGTTGTTAATCTGAATATTGACACAAATATTTATAATATACATGTGATAGGATATAGTCCTACTCAGTTGCCCACTATAATAGCTTATACCATAAAGACATCAAAGACAAAATTTAAGGACCCATATATACATGAATATTTTGTTGTAAGAACTGGGAATGAAGAAATTGTCCATTATTTGAGGAATAGCTAAATAAATTATAGTATATGAATGTAATAGAATATCATTGTGCTATGAGAAATGACAAAAGGAATGGATTCAGGGAAGTATGGAAAGATTTTATGAAAGTAATGATGAGTGAAGTGATCAGAAACAGGAGAATAGCAGAGATTGTAACTCTGTAGAGAAAAACAAATTGGAAGACTTAAGGATACTAATCAACCCAGAGGTCTGAGGAGGAAACAAAGTACTTTGAGATGCAGAACGAGACATATATTTTTGAGTGGGACCAATGTGTGGATTTGCTTTGCTTAAAATATATTCATTTTTATACAAGGGAGGATTTACTTAGGGGAAGATTTTGGTGGAAAGAAAGATGAATGAGATCAGTATTTGCCATGTATAAACTCACAAAAAATAACATTATTTGAAATAAAATAATTTCTCAATATCTATTTTAAAGTTGCTAAGAAAGAAATCAAATAAATAGTTAACTTCACTATTTCTCCTCTCATAACAAACTGAAAAAAAAATGATATATTCTATCAAAAAAGTGGAAGTCCATGGTCCATTTATTTGTCAGGTGGTTTACTCTTTGATTTATTATATTCATGCAGTATCTACTTTGGTTTTGAAATTGAAGTACATATTTTGCATCTTATAACAAGCTAAATGCTAAGTTTTTTTGCTTTTAGTAAAGTTTTCTCTTAAAGACCAATTTTAAATCAGAAGATTACATCAGGGTTTATTTGTAAATTGAATAGTGGCTGGAAGAGAAAGGGCCCAGTATACCACATAACTGCTTTTGCTTATATCAATAAACGAAAGAGGAAAAATTAATTTTGTGGTATGCAGCTTAGCCCAAGAAAGGTCATACTGGTCCATCTGCAGTTAATCTCTGGATCTCATTCACTCTGGGTCCAACCAGTTAAGAGTGATAGAAATGCAAATGTTGGCACTTGCTTTGGTCACGAGCAATTTATAGGCTATGAATGGTTTCAGATATTCCTTGCATGCTTCCCCCCCCCCCTTTTTTTTTCTGAGTCTGCTCTCAGATATTTCCAGAGGGAGCAGAGTGAATAAAGAGGTTGGAATTGAGGGAGTGACACAACTAGGGTTGTTATATAAATTAAAATTTGTTTGCTATTTTTAAAGGAACAAGTGATGTTCTATCTGGCATTGAGGTAAGGGCTTCAGATTGGTGCCAGTTCAAATCCAAGCATGTAGAAGTAGGAGGCTTGCAGAGGTTCTTGCTTAGGTCTAATAAAAATAGCTTATCATGTCATCAGTGCAAAATGGAAAAGCAGTGACTTCTGGGTAACACTTTTCTCCATAATGGTGCTTGAATACAAGTGGAAGTGGCTTCTTTTTCCACTTATTTCATATTTGCATTCATCTTATAAGTTTCCATGAATACTTCTGTGGCTTCTATGAAAGGTCAAGCAGAAGCAAGGTAGTTTCTGCATTCATTTTTATGGCTATTTTCTGTTGGGAAGCAGCCACTCAGGAAACCATGAAGATCTTTGAGGTCTTTGATGCTTCATGTATATTAGGTATGCATATTCAGCCTAATGATATCATTTTCTCTATCAACTTTCCCTCCTCCTCCCTTCATAAATATACTTACATTTGACTATGCAAACAGCTATTCTCTATCTATCTATCTATCTATCTATCTATCTATCTATCTATCTGTCTGTCTGTCTGTCTAGTTTCACAAATTTATCTTTTTGAGGATTTGGTCCTTTTTGTCACAAAGACTGCCCTTGAATTGTCTGAACAGTGACTGGCAAATTGAGAATTTTCTGAGAATGACAGAAATTATTAAAATGATATAACAACTTAGAATACTGTTTCTTTTCTCTATTCCATGCAAAAATTTAACATAAGACTGCATATTAGTTACAGAATGCATAATTTCTGTCAGTGAGGCATTGCAGGGTAAAAGACTTCTTACAGATCTTTTTTAAATTAGTTTTTGTCTTTTCAAAACAATATATCCTGTTACAACTTGAAAGTAGACTTTAATTATATTAGTCTCTTTTTCTTCTTTTTTATTCTATAGTACCTATAACATTATATTTCAAGGGAGTTCTCAGTAAGAAACATCCTTTAGGAATGCAGATAAGAAGATGCTCTACAAGTCAGTCTTAGAGACTTGCTTGGGAACACTGAGGTGGATAAATGACTTGCCCAGGGTCACACTGCCAGTAGGTGTCCCAGGTGGGACTTGAACCTAAGTCTTTCTAACTCCATGGCCAGTTCTACTATACATATACATATCTTAAATAAATAGCCTTTAAATGTCTTAAAACTAAAGAAAAAGTCCAGGGGAACAAAGGCATATCCCCTTTAGGATATCAGGTGCTGTTTATTTTTAAAGAGATTGAAATACAACATTGGTTACCTTTCTAAAGACATTTAGTACAGTAGAATGGAATACCTTTATATTGAACACTAAAGTGTCGGTAATTCATTTTGTGAAGAAGAAAGAATGAAAGGTCTGTACTGTTTCATGGAGCTGCAATACACATACTGCAATGGTTAAACATTGTCTGGGGGTTTTAAAAACTTGTTGAATTTGCTCTATGGAGAATGGGATTTTACAATAACCATAGTTACAAAGAAGATTGCTTGTAACAGACTGTAGATACCTTAGCCCAGGGGTGCTAAGCACATGTGGCCTCGAGGCCTCAGGTTCCTCAACCCTGCATTAGCAGGAGGGCTGACTCCTTCTATTTATCAGATATTGTCAGGGGCAATGTGTGAGAGCTGACAAGGAAGTATAGGCATGAGAGCAAGACAATTCCTTGACCCAACCTCAGTTGAAATAACACAGATTCACACAGCTTCAATCACTGCTCCAAGACCTCAACTCCCAGTATAATTGAAAGTCAAAGGTTTAAGGTGTGCACCAAATTTCAGTCTATATCACTAAGGCTTACATTACCATGAATAGATACTAAGAGTTGAGAAAAAAAAATTCCACCATGGTGGCAGTGCTAGGAGGAGGCCATGGTAGCATTCTTGAATTTCTAATCCCACCTGGTTCAAAAAAACTGTAGTTACTTTGAATGTACTTTGAATGGATATTTTGCCAAAATATAGTTTGATACTTTAGGGTAGCTAGATGGTGCAGTGGATAGAGTACTGAGCCTGGAGTCAGGAAGACTTATCTTTCTGAGTTCAAATTTGAGCTCAGTCACTAGTTGTGTGACCTTGGGCAAGTCACTTAATCCTGTTTGCCTCAGTTTGCTCATCTATAAAATAAGCTGGAGAAGGAAATGGCAAACCATTCCATTTCTGCCAAGAAAACCCCAAATGGAGTCATGAAGAGTTGGACATGACTGGCAGATCAGTTTTGACATGTTAACTTGTTCCAGTCTGTACTGGTTGTCTATCTTCAGTTGCAAGTGGATTGCGTGTTTTTAAATTTCCAGACCTATTTAATCTTTTTTCACTCACTAGAGGGCAAGAGAAAGGTAAGAGGAGAAGGAATGGAAGGAGACTTCAAATGGCTCAGTGGTCATTGAGGTTGCTGAGGTAACTGAGAGCTTTGCCAGTACTTCTAGTGAAATCATTTTTGACTTCCCACCCAACTTCATTTATTTATTCAGAAAGCACTTATTTTAATTGGTTGTTTTGCATCATACACATTGACAGCAACATTGTATGATGATAAACTATAAATGACTCAACTCTTCTCAGCAATACAATGATCCAAGACAAGTCCAAAGGACTCATGATGAAAAATGCTATATGCCTCCAGAGAAAGAACGGATGGAGTATGAATGTAGATCGAAACATGCTATTTTTGCTTTCTATTTTTGTCTGGGTTTTTTTCTCCTTTTGGTCTGATTCTTTTTTCATAACATGACTAATATGGAAGTGTATTTTACATGGTTGCACATATATATATATATATATATATATATAATCTATATCAAATTGCTTGCCATCTTATGGAGATGGGAATTGAGGGAGGAAGGGAGAAAATTCAGAACTCAAAAAATTTTAAAAAACGAATGTTAAAATTTGTATTTATTTGGAAAAAATGAAACACTATTAAAATTAGTTGGCTGTTGTGGCTATTGTGGAAGATATAAAAGAAGTAAAAGCATGGACTCTACCTTCTAGAAACTTAATGATTTATCTGAGATAATAGGTCCACTATAAGAAAGATCAGAGATGATAATCAAGTTAATGATCATAAATAGATATTTAAACACTTCCATTAATCTGTCCCTCTCTTCATGTGTTTTTTTTTTTTTTT
>NW_020940355.1:2612629-2645093 GCF_900497805.2 Vombatus ursinus | reverse complement strand
TTTTTTTTTCCAGGTTCACTTGAAAAATAAATTTAGCCCTGCATATTAGCTATGGAATTTAAAATGTGTTGCCAAAATGATGGGTCTCTCAAGTAGTAATATTTGTGGGGTGACCATTTTTCTTACTGTCTATTTCTTTTGATTTGTATGTTAAACTAGATCCCTTTACTCACACCATCTTGCATTACAAATGAAATACTGTCAACTAAGACAAACGAAGGTAAAAAGAAAAGAAAGATTTTGTGTCCCCTTTTTTCTCTCTTACCCTTCCCCCTTCTGCTTGTATACTTGTATTGAACATGTTAAAAGTAGAACAGCTGCTTAGGAAGTACTACGTTTGGTGTATGGCATCCATGGAAGCAGATTTAATCCATTCAGATGAGCCTCCCTACAAAGTTCTTCTTGTTTCTCTTCTCTTGTGGCCCCCATAATGAGGAGATAAGGAGGAAAAGTAAAAAAGAAAATGTGACTTTGCTTCAGTTAGTTTGAAAGCATGATAAAAATCAGAAAACAGTAAACAAAGGGAAAAAAAAGTAGGTGATCTGTCAAAATGATTCACTTTAGCAACTACTAACACCATCACCACCACCACCACCACCATCCCTTTTGACTCTAAGCAAAACTGTGAGTTATGTGAAGTATAAACTTGATCATTAGAGCTGTTTCTTATTCATATTTGTATCTCTCTCCCTGCCTCATCCCCTAAACCTCTTCCTTCCTCCCTTCTCTTTCTCTTAAAATCCCCATCACAGAGCCTTACACATAGCAGGCACTCACTAAATGATTAATATTTTGAATGAAATTATTCTTTTTTTGTGTTCTTGATGAAGTAAAGCTCTAATTTTTTTGAGTGCTGTCCCATCTAGACTTGCTTTCCTAGATTAAACTCTGTTCTCTTGACCTTTCTGGATTCATTCTTGACCAATTAAGATGAACCAATCCTATGCCTCATTGTTTCAGGGTCCTGCTGGGGAACTAGTAACCTAATCTAAGAAACTAATTTAAAGTGGAGTGGGTCTAATGCCCACGTTTTAGGGGTATTATTGTACGGCTCAATGGAAGGCAGGATAGACTTATCTAGCCTCTTCTCCCCCATATTTATGCTGCCCCCCCATCCCCATTCTCCACTTTAATTCCTGCCAAGAGGGGAAGCAGGCAGTTGAGTCCTGAAGTCCTGACTCTGCTATCTTCAGAGAGAGGGGGTGTTGGGCTAGAATTATATCTATCTAGTCCCTTAAATATTGTTAGTTTAGGGGATGTAATTTTCAGGTTCAACCTAACTTCTGATCACTTTATTATTATTGGAGGGGAGGAGGACCCCAAATTTTATATCCAATGCTTGAACCCTTTCCCACTAAATACCAGTTCCACATTGAACAAGCATAGTAGCAATTAGCCAAAAACCACATTTTTCAATTCTGTAGCAAAACAGAAAATCTGAGAAGGCATACATATGAGACTATATACCAGACAACATAGAGTGAAGGGACTCTCTCTTTGGGAGCAAGGTAGCTCAGCTCAATCAAGAGAGAGGGTCCCAGATCTCACCTAAGCAGGAGTTCCTCAAAGTCTCTAGGTAGCAAGCTGGGGACAGGGACATGATGGAGACTGGGACCTCCTCTCATATTAGCTACTTCCCAGAATCTTCTTTTCCTTTTAACAACCTAGAGTGGCACTGAAATCTTCCATCTTCTCTCTCAAAACTGGAAACCAAAAGCTCTGAAAAGCAATTTAAAGAAAACTTGAAGAAGATTAAAGAGATTGAAGCTCTTTCCTGCTCTCAAAAACTCCTACTCACCCCTGATGCAGGCACAAGGTACTGATCTCCACCACAAGGAGAGAGTGTCATACCAATGGGCTTTGGGACTAGGCTTACAAAAGTAAAATATTAGTGACTAATAATGATTTGCTATGTCACCCTTCCTTAGCAACATTTGTTTTTTAAAAGGAAACTGAAGAAATGGATGATGTGAGAGTTTTAGGTACCAACAGAGAGATATTTGGGCGTTGGTTGTGGGCAGACCTTTTGGCACCCTTCAAATTATAGCATGTTGGTCAAATTGTAGCATATAACTCTGCTATGCCTATATGTAAGAACAAGCCTTCTTCTGACTATAATAATAAAATAATAACGACCAACATTTAATAGCGTTTACTATGTGCCAGACACTATTCTAAGCACTTTACAATTATTATCTCTTTTGATCCTCACAATAACTTTGGGAGGTAAGTATTATCATTATCCCCATTTTACAGATGAGAAAAATTAAGGCAAATAGAGGTTAAGTAACATGCCCAGGGTCACACAGCTACTAAATGTCTGGATTTGAACTCAGGTCTTCCCAACTCCATGCCCAGTGCTCTACCCACTGTCTCACCATTTTTCTGTTTCACACACACAAAAAAAAATGATCCTTAGGATCAAATATAAGTTCCTGTGTTTGGCATTTAAAGTTCTTCATAAGCTGACACTTTCCTACGTTTTCAGCCTTTTTACTCTTTTCAGTGACCCAACCACACTGACCCATGTGCTATTCCTCACAAGGACACTCTATCTCCCAACTTGAAGAATTGATGCCACTTGTGCCTCCAACGCTCTCCCTCCTTACCTCAGCCTCTTAGTTTCCCTGACTTCCATCAAGACTTAGCTCAATTTCCACTTTCTTCCCTGCAATTATCTTGCTTCCATCCTGTATATATCTTTTATGTATGTCCCCATATATGGTCTCTTCCCTATTAAAATGGGAGCTTCAGGACTACAGGGACTATTTGGATCCCTAGTTCATAACATGATGTCTTGCATGCAGTAAGTGCTGATTTTTTTTACTTATTGACTTTATTACTTTTGACAGTATTCACCCAGTAATGCCACTGGTATTGGCATAAAAGAGATTCAGAAATGACTAATGTATGTATAGAAGGCCTTGCTTTGACACCAGAGGATTTTTCAATGGCCTTTTTCATGTTTACAAAGTTTTATGTATTTTGTCAAAAAATATACGAGTGAAAAAGAAAACGAACTTGCTAAGGGGAAGGAGCAAGGAATTACTGGTGATCAGCCAACATGCACCATTGATGTACTTGAAATGTTAAGAGAAGGCCCCAAGCATTTTGGGTGGTGAGTCCAATAGTAAATTCATGAAAGGACTTGGCTAAGAATTTCACAGAACGGGTAGGCATGGATGGGTTGTTAGTTTGTGGGAACATCCAAATAAATCAAGGAGATCCTAGATACATTGGAGTATTTGATTATTTATACATTTGTGTATGTTATCAACCCAGGCAGAAATAAATGTGTAATATATCATATTGAGTTTTCTTCTATAACAGGCCCATAAGACCATGGGATTATTCCCAATATTTTAGAACTAAGAATCCCCTAAACTGGCAAAGCTCCCTTCTTTGAAGTGATATGGCACCGTTCACCCCTCTTGGCTTACATTTATATTATACTTTGCATTACAGTTATTTGTACAGATCCTGTCTTACCTATCTTCCTTTAAACTCTAGGAAGGCAAACACTGAATCCTCTTCTTTGTATTGTCTATTGCACCTAGCATGGTGCCTCAAAGATAGTGGATGCTCAATAAATATTTGTTCAATGGGCAGAACTATATATACTAGGATAATAATAGCTGATAGCATAGCCATGACCCTTGAGCATCCTTGACTGCTCAGACTACAAAGAAGTTGACAAAAAAGGGGGAAGGTAAAAGAGAAGTCATTTCCTTTTACTCTAGGATGGAAAAGAAAGGCTTGGTGGTAGGTAGACTACTATCTGCAGGAGAAAGGCCTGCTCATTTTTTTGTGGTATCCAAATTTTTCTTGCTAAATGTCTTGGGGATAATTCCTGATTCTGAAACTTTTGAAACTTTCTGAAAATCTTGCTCTTCCCTTGATCTGGGTATTGGGTGTGAAATAAGTCAAAGAAACTTTTTTTTTTTAATTTAAAAAATTTTTTTTTTTGTAGTTGGGCTTCCTAGAAACTAAAGCAAAGGGTGCTTTCTAATGACAATGGTTTTCACAACTTAGACGCACTCTTCTCTTTTTCTTGGGAAGGCCCAAGCAAATGGGGCTATAAACTCTGGAGCGAAGCTTTTTGGGAAGCCTACTGTAATGTAAATATGAACCATCATTGTGTCTTTTGCCTTAAAAAAGCTTTGCTTTGAATTTTGATTTTTTAAAATGTATTGGTAGAGTAGAGTATGGCTCTCATAGTCTTGTAGGTATTCAGAATAGAAAAAGTTAGGACCAAACAGGAAGAAAATCTACACACATTCAAGAAGAGTTTAGGGACACAGAAAAATCTTAATGATTCAACTTTTTATTTTTAATTTTTTTTTACATTTTCACCCCATCTAATTCCAATAATGATCTATCAACTTAGAAAGAAAGTACAACTCCACTAAATTTTAGTACCTGGACAAAGCTTGACTTGTTCTGCCCTGGTTCTGGTTCTTGCCTTCGAAAGCATTACATTGTGGTCCTTGCCATACTATCCTAGCTCTCATCACATGCTTTTTTCTCCCTTTCTTCTCATGGCTGTGCCATTCATCTAAGAAATCAAGTTATAAGAAGGAATACAATTTAGTACTTCACAGATCCATGATTTGATATGTGTGAATGGTCCCTCCTACTCTCTATTTCTCACCAGACAATCTTCACAAATTTCTATGGATGGAATAATCTTTACAGAGTGGTCAGCATTCTGGTGAACTTTTTCAGAACTTTTCTAGACTAGGCCATAGACAAAAGACCTTCAGACTATCTGTAGGACCTGCTTGAAACCTTTTTATTTTGATAAGATGGGCTAGAGGGCATAGGTTTAAAAAATGCAGGGTAACTTCTGTGTTGTAATGACGCATGGGAGATGGACTTAAATGGAGGAAAAGGACTACAGAGGAGACTTTCTAATATATTAAAATCTTAAGGGTAGTAATCATAAAAGTCAGAGAATTTTAAAGTCAGAAGGGCTCTTAAACACTATCTTTTTCAATTCCTTCATTTTACAGATGAAAAAACTGAGTCAGCCACTCAACAAAATTTGAGTAAGCACCTGCTTTATACCAGCTGCAATGATAAGTCTTGGGTGTGCCAAGATAAAAAATGAAATATCTAAGAGCTTCACTTTAGATAGAGATGACAATAAGCATGCATTATGCAAAATAGAGGCAAGATTATTTTGAAGGGAGGCATTAGCAGCAGAGGGGATCAGGAAAGGCTTCATGCGTAAGATAGCATTGAGCTGAGCCTTGAGAAAAATGGATTTTAAAAGGTAGAGATGAGAAAATAGTGAGGGGAGCAGTCCGTGCAAAGACACAGAAATGGGAGGAACATCATGGAGGAGGAACACTAAGGATGGTTTGGTGGGGTTGGGGGAGGTGTATGTCTGTGGTGTATGAGAAGGCAAGTAATGTGTATGTGCTTTTTTGTTGTTGTTGCTTTTTTTTTTTTGGTTCAAGTTTTATTCAAGATCATATACAAAACGTTTCCAGACCCAAGAGGTTTTAATCCTCTTCCATTTCCTCCTCTTCATCCTGGTTGATCTGGAAGTGTCGTAATTCATAACTCTCCTTGCTGTTGGCCACCACCCACAGACAATCCCGAAGATTGATCTTCTTTAAGTATTTCCTCGTTAGGGACTTCAAATACGTTTTAGAAATGGAACCTCTGGAGTCACAGTTATCTTACTCTTGCTTCTCTCAATGGTTACGACTCCACCACCGAGGTTGCCAACCTTTCTGTTCACTTTGATTTGTTCTTGTAAAAACTGCTTGAAATTAGCTGCATCCATAAACCCATCTTCCACAGAATGGGTACAATCCAGGGTAAATTTAAGGACTTGCTTCTTTTTTTGCCACCCTTCATCATAGGTTTCTTCATGGGTGCCATGGCCATCACGGAGCCAGAAAGGTGTGTACATACTTATTCTCCTCACTTCTACCTTCTCAAATAACTGGCTACCTTCAAGACTCAGTTCAGGTACCACTAATCATATGATTGAGAACAAATCCTACATTTGCTAGTTAATGCTTGTGTGATCTTGGGCAAGTCACTTAATCTCCTCTGAGTCTCAATTTCCTTATCTTGAAAATGAGGGGTTTGGAGTAGATGACCTCTATGGTCATTTTAGATCTCTGCCCGCAATCTTATGCCCCCCTAAATGAGGCTTTTCATGTTTTTTTTCAGTTGTTCATGTTTTCTCCCCCCTTCTCCAAAACTATTTTGCATTTATTTTGCATATACCATTTGTCTGTGTACATGCTAACTAGCTACTATTGAAAGCTTTTGTATAGCACTTGAAGGTTTGTAAAGTACTTTATATATGTTTCCTAATTTGATCCACAAACCTGTGAGGTAGGTGCTATTTATCTCCATTTTACAGATGAATAAACAGATGAGGCTGAGGAGGTCCTGTACCTTTCTTGCACTTCACAATTAATATCTGGGGCACTGGCAGATGTGAATTCAAGTTTTCCCTGGTTCCAAGTACATCATTTTTCCCTTCTCATCTTTCTTTCCACTCTCTCCACCACCGTTCTCCAGGAATGTAAGCTCCTTGAATTTAGAGACTATCTAATTTTGGTTTTGTGTTCCCAGTGCTCAGAACAGTGCCTGGTTTTGTAGATACTTGATAAATACTTGTTGAATTTCATTTTAAATCCCAGCCTTCCCACATCATAAACATTTTATAAATTTTTGTTGAATTGATTTGAATGATGTCAATAAGAAGCCCTCTTCCCCTAAGGCTATTCAGACCCCCTGCTGATTATAGGCTTTGCAGATAGTCAGACAGTGATTGAGTCATGTGGAAGTTCATGACTGTGTGTTTACAGGTTAGGTTGTCCTATTTTATCTGAAAAGTTGTATTACTTGTTCATTTTATAGCTTATGGGACCCAGTGCACTAGGATTGCCCTTTCTTAAAGTTGGTACCAGAAGTCCAGAAAAATGACTCCTTTATTGACTGTACCATATCATACCATACCATACCATACCATACCATACCATACCATACCATACCATACCATGCCATGCCATGCCATACCATACCATACCATTCCATTCCATACCATACCATACCATACCATACCAGCAGTTAGGTGATGCAGTGAATAGAGTACTGGGTTTAGAATAAGGAAGACTCAGCTTCCTGAATTCAAATCCAGTCTCAGGCACTTGTTGACTATTGTGAACTTGAGCAAGTCACTTAACCCTATTTGCCTCAGTTTCCTCATCTGTAAAATGAACTGGAGAAGGAAATGGCAAACCATTCCAGTATCTTTGCCAAGAAAACCCCAAAAGGGGTCATGTAGAGTCAGACACAACTGAAAATGACTAAACAAAAACTACAATGCAAGGCCTATCATAGTTATATTTTAAGGGAGGTTTGTAGACAAGTGTTTTTTTTTTTTTCCAAATTTAGGTAATGATAACCTATATTCTTATAGGATACTATTGGATTTAATATCACATTACTCATGGACTCAATTCTATCCAATGCTACTGCTACACAGGGAGAAATGGGAGTCTAGGTGAGTTGGAGACACGTTCAGGTGGTGGTTGAGTAATGTCGCAAAAGGGAGAATACATATCTACTGCATTTTCAAAGAGAATTCTGACATTCATTGTAAATTGGACCAATGTTACTATACATTATTATTAAGGTGAAATGAAACATGTAAAGTGAGTTAGTCATACTTTTTATGATACAGAGCTATTTTGTGTATAATATATTTGTAATAGTCTTTCATTATGTGTTCCTGTTGTGAAGAAAATATAAATTATAATACCATATATAGAAGTGATTGAGATTTCTGAAAGATAAATGAAATGGAATTTTTGATTGAGATGAATACATTAAGTTGTTTGGTTTTAGAGTTGATATTGCTTTATGTATAGGCTTCATAATACAGCTCCAAGTACATAAAGGGAATTCATTCAATAAACTAGAGTCAAGAAAGTAATTTTAAATATTTAATGATTTAATTAAGTTTTATTAGAGTGATGCTCTTTGCCTTGCAGATGAAAATTTGACAAGGGTCTCATCTGTTTTCTCCCTATTTTATACAGCATATTGGTTCAATTTATTTATATAAATTTTCATAAACACTTGGTAAATGTTAACCATATTAAATGGAAAAATCTTCTTTCTCCATACCAAACATAAGAAAATATTTATAAAGAATTACAAGGCATAAAAAAAACAAGATTTTGTCTATTAGTCTTTTGATTCAAGAATAGAATTTTCTGGTTTTCTTCCTAAAGAAGTTGACTCTATGCAAGGTAATTAGGGAGCTTCACCCCTTGATCAGATCACTAATGTAGTAGAATTGATAAAGTATAGAACCTGGAATCAAGAAAGCACGAATTCAAATTCTGTCAGAGACACTTAGTAGCTGTGTGATTAAGTTCAAGTCATTTAATCTCTCTCAAGCTCAGTTTTCTCATCTGTAAAATGTAATAATAGCACCCACCTCACAGAGTTGTTCCAGGGATCAAATGAGGTAAAACATGTTAAGTGATTACAAACATTAATGTACTATATAAATTTTAGCTATTATTATTATTATTATGCTTACTGTAGTTTTGGGATTGCTCCATGACCTAGCACTCAGACTGAGGCAAAATGTGTGTGTGTATACACACATGTATATGTATGTATATATATGTAAATATAAACTGAATCCTGGGATATAATGGTTATAAGCTACTAAGGTGGCAGGTAAAAAGCAAGGTCAGGATGAGGGTCTAATATCTGCTTTGCTGTGGCTAAAGTACTGAAGAAAAAGCATTTTTCACTTCCCATTAGTTATCCCTAATGCCATTGGTGTATATGGAGTGAACAGGAGTGGGATAAACTTGGAGTGCTGCCATCATTCTAAGTATGGCTCTTGACAAGAGGCAACATGAGAAGGGAAGTTGCTGCTTATGCAAATGAGGCTTCTAATACAGTGATTAAGAAACCCTTAAAACAGGAATCCATAAATCTGTGTTCATTCTAAGTCATTTTGGTGTCTATGTGCTAACGAACTCATGAATGAATGAATTAAATGGATGAATGAATGAATGAGTGAATGAATGAATGAATGAATGAATGAAAGGATGAAAAAACACTTATTAAACACTATGTGTCAAGCATTTTGCTAAGCACTGGAGATACAAATAGAAAAGCAAGACAGTTCCTGCTCTCACTAAGGTTACATTTTAATAGGGCAGCACAACTCATATGGGAGGGTTCTGTCATGGTGTAGACAAAAAGACCCACTGGTCATAATGTGCACGCAACAGCATGCCCAATGGAAATGTATCTTCTTTGGTGTTTTTTCTGATAATGAAACTACATATTTTCTGATGTTGAACCATTATATGGGGCCAAGTATTTTGGTGGTGAGAAGTTTCTTTACTGGGTTTTCAATAGCTATTACTCCTGAAGGAGGTAGAGACTGGAGCATCTTCAAAGGCAGTTGCTGAGTGGGGCCTCTGGGTCTTAGACGTGGTGGCAACAGTACCTTGATCCACCTGCCACATGCTGTTTCTCCCTTTTGGTGCTTTACTTTGACTATGCTGAATTTTTAGCCAGTCTGTGATTGTCATTTTGTTTGTGTTGGGGAAAGGGATTGGTCAGATAGGAAGTCTGACAAGATGGAGGTTGCCAGAAACTTCTAAAACTGTGTTGTTATACTTTCTAGCCTTTGATGCCTTTCTTTTGCTTATAAAATAGGCAACAAAGAGAGAATAGGACAGTACTGGGCAGCAGCAGATCACAAAACACCAGTATTTTATGCTGGGGAGGAGGCAGGGCTGGGAATTGTTTCTATGGGGAAGTCAAAATGTGGTGAAGGGGAATGAGTAATGAATTTAGAGTCAGAGAATTTTACCTTGGCTATTTACTACCTGTGCAAACTTTGACTAGTTTCTCTGTACTTATGTTTCCTCAACTTGAAAGTGATAGGGTTAGACTGGGTGATTTCTAAGTTCTCTTTTCCTCCAAATCCTGTAAAAAGTTTCCTTCAAAGTAGAGCCCTTGAAGGATTGATAATGGCATTAGAAGAGCTGTGAATAGTAGTAACTTCTTCCATTGGTCGAGCAGATTATAATTTACCAATTAATCCTTCTAGAATTGATTCTATCAACTTTTATGTGAAGGGTCACTCTTGGGGGTTCATTCAATTCAATTCAACAAACATTTTTAAAATGCTTACTATATACAAGATGGTTTGGATTGTTATCAACTCAATGTGAAAACGTGACCTGAAGGAAAGTGTCCAGTACATTGGATGGACCCCCCTCTGTAGTAAATACATGGAAGAGTATAGGTTGGAAGTGTCACAGGAAGGGCAGTCTTGGATGAGTTATAAGCTGCATCTTCAGTCAATAAACATTTATTAGATGCCTACTATGTGCAAGGCACTGTGCTAAACTCTGGGGATATAAAAGCAAAAGACCATCTCTGTCTTCAAGGAGCTCGCAATTTAAGGGGGGAAAGACAACACATTAAAAAGAAGCTGAATAGGGCATAAGTTAGAGAGAGAATAGAAGGTGTTACCTACATCCTACAACCAAGGTGGCACTCTGGACCTTCTCCTTACATGGAGGATCTGGGAGGAGGTCTCTGATGTCCACTCCATCCCTCTCCAACTAGAGGAAAGAAGAAGCCCCACTAGGGGCTACTGAGGAAGTGCTAGGTTCAGAAGTGATGTGATCTTGCAGTACAATGAATTTCTGGAGACAATGGTGAAGTCTAGGAGAGAACCCAGGTGGGAAATGATGAGGCAGCTGCCCTGGGACCCCCTCCTTAACTGAAGGATCAGGGAGGCAGTCTCTGATGTTCACTTCTATTCTCTTCAGCCAAAGGAAGGGAGGGACCCCAGGGGCAGGTAGTCCTGAGGACGGTATGACTTTCAGAGTTGAAATAGGGATATCATCTCTGAGGATAATACCTACATTGATGAGATCATGCATCCATTAGATTGTTGAATTATATGTAAGTCAACAATGCTAGGAGCTAGGGATGAAGTTCCTATTCAAAACTAAAAAATATGGGGAAATATCAAAGAATAAAAAATATATGAATAAAAACAACACTTCATTTGGTCTCTGAAAATAACTTCACATGATTTGGGGAATTTAACAAATATAGTCAACATTTACTTGAAAATGTTTCTAATGAAATAGGTGTTAGATTTTTTTTGGGGGGGAGGGGGTGATTTAAAAATAAACTGAACTTCTTATCTTTGGCATGCAGATTCTTGTTTTCTCTATTTTTAGAGAATTTACTTTCCCTGCGTAATTTGACCATTTATTAGAACCAATTAATGTCATTTTCCCCTAGACCTCCACAGTTAAGCCATGTTGGAAAAATAAATATCGTGTCTTTCAAATACTATGCCATATTGCTTAATGTGATGCAGCCATTCAGTAAAAGAGTTCATGAGCCATAGTATATTTAGGTAAGGAGATAAAGGAGTGATAGGAATCCTGAGTTTTAATTTTGTGGTTTTCATGCTTTAAAATCTTAAATATGGTATTTCTATTACGCAGTCTTATACTTTACACTTTTAAAGCTATTGCAGAGGTTGAGAAAATAGTGGAGTTCTATTAAGAATGTGCCATTGTCCTTGAAATTACATGAATAAAACTATAACTCAGTGACTTGAATGCAAAATTGGGTATGGGGGATGGCAAAATTATATTGGAAATCATGATTCAGGATTAGTAAATGACAAAGGCCAAAAACTTCTGGATGATAGAAATATCTTGCTCCAGGATAACATCAGTTCTTTATTTAAGGAGACTTTGGTAGAGGGTGCATTGGACATGGTTAGCACTAAGCTGATTATATTTAAACAACAAAAATAATAGTAATAATAATAACTTCATATAACACTTTATTTGCAAAGGTTATTAATATATTTTATGTCACAGCATTTACATATTTCATCCCCACAAAAATCTTAGTAGATAAGTATTATTATTATTATTATTATTATAGGCCAGGAAACTGCAAATGAGAGAGATTAAATGAGTTGGCAAAGTTCAAATGGCTAGTAAATATCTGAGGTAGGATTTGAACACAGATGTTTCTAACTCCAGGCTCCATATTCTATCCATTGTACCACTCTGCCTCCCAGAAAGGAAATGACTGGTCACTGATACAGAAATAATTTCTGAATTAGCCATAGGCAAACAGTAAGATCATCAACCTATTAAACAAAGATTAAAATCAGTAACATAGAAGAAAAAAATAATAAAAATGGGGAAATGTGGTGTATAAGTGAACACCTCCAACCTGGCCCATTCCAATAAATTATAGATGCAAAAAAAGTTAAGAAATAGACAAAAGAACAGACATTTACAGACACCATCACAATTTTCTAAGGAAGTTTAACTGATATAAATCAATTGGCACAGAGAGGAGACCAAACGATTCTAGAAACTGACTCAGCCAGCAAACACTGGATCCTAGGAAATTGTGGTTAGTCATTGCATTCATCAGAATTCATACCTCTTTTGAAGTTGTTTGTCATTATAATTTTATTTTATAAATCATTTTCCTGGTTCTGTTTGCTTCGGTATGGATCAGTCTATACAAGTCTTCCCAGGGTTCTCTGAAACTGTCCCCTTCTGAAACTGTATCATTTCTTATAGCACAATCGTATTCCATTACATTCATATACCATATGGATTCCCCAATGGATAGGCACCCCTTTTATTTCCAGTTCTTTGCCACCACAAATAGAGCTACTATAAATACTTTTGTACATAATGGTCTTTTTTCTCTTTCATTGGTCTCTTTAAGTATCATCTTCTTAAATAGCAGGAAGCAGTAGTTGAAAAGGCAAGCTTAGGAAAAGCTCAGGAGAGGAATTTAATTAAGAGATATCACTTCATAGTCATTTAATGATGAAAGTGGAAGAGGAAATCAAATAGAAAAAAGAAAAAAAATCTGGTTTTGATAATAAACTAAAATAAATTATAAAATATATTAATTTATGCACAAAAATATCATACTTAAGGAAACTTAAAATGGGAAAATCCAGGTTTATATAAAAGATAAATTAAGGTGATTATTAATTTTACAATGCAAACAAAAACTACTCACTTTATAGTAGGATTCACAATAACTTCCCTTCATGACAGGTTCCCCTAGTGTATTTAAATGATTTGACATGTAAAAATTTAATTCATAAAAAAATTAGTGCCATCTGCTACATAAAGTAAAGCACACCTGTAGAATGATCTCACCTAGTAGGACACTCAAGGAGTATCTGTGTATAGATAGTAGGGAATTTGCATGGAGCATCTATTTTCCAGATAACTTGCATATTTACTTTGTCTTATTGTGTTGTCATGTGTTTTGTGCACAAAATCCAGATGCTAGGTGCATGTATTGCCTTATTATTCCAAACTTGATGTTTGGAAGGAAATACCAAAGAGTGGTTGTTTTAAGTTTATTGTTATTTGTAACCTCATTGCAGCCACTTTTTCTACTGCTCTTCTTGATCATTTCTCTATAACTTCTAATATTACTGATAAAAAATGATACAAATATATTTGTATATTATGTTTTCAGGTTTGCAAAGCACTTTGCACATTTTTGAATCTCTTAACAACCCTGTGAGAGAGAGACTAGTTAACATTACCCCCATTTTATAGATGAAGAAACTGAGGCTGGGAGGGAGAGATTAAGTGGCTTTTCCAGGGTCACACAGTTTTTTTGTTTGTTTGTTTGTTTTTGGTTCACACAGTTTTTAAAATGTCAGGATAAATTGATAAAAGGACAAAATTTAAAATTTGCCAGAATCTGTACCCAGGTGTTTATGGTTGTAAGTTTAAGATTCTCTCCACTATGTTGCAGCCCCCAGACCTCAGCAGGGTAATGAAGAGCATTCAAATCCTCTGTGGCTTTCCTAGTTTTTCTGATTGTGTTTATGAGCAGGAAGAAATTTGTAAGTAAATGAGCAACTTCATTGAAAGAATTACAAGGAGATATTTACCTCATTTTGGAAAGTGCATCAGAATTAGAGAAACTTTATAGCCCCACTGAGAGAAGCCAGCTGAGTAATCCATGTGATACTCTGATCAGATTGACACAGCTCCAGGCTAGGCATATCACTCCAAACTAGTTAGCGGGTTTAAAAAGAACACTGTTTACACTTACAAATGAATTGGATATACCTCTGGCATGAATGTAAGTGAATTGAGAGAATTCTAAACTATACTCAAATGGCTAAGGCTTTTTGTGGGGCTGTTTTTATAAACTGGAAATTTAGAGCAATCTGGATGTTGTAGTGGGAGATTTGGGAAGTCAACTAAGTGAGTCAAACAAAACCGCATGGATTTTGGAGATTGTTTTATTTCACCAGAGTCCTTTACATTTAAACCTGGAAATTAGAAATCTTGGACCCCAAAGGGGAATTCTTTGGTTTGGAAATTGTCTTCCTTTTTTTGTCATCAGCTAAAATAGGAGCATGTGCCTTTAGTAAATCAGTTACAGATAGATAAAGACAAGGGGACATTACTCTGGCCAGTGAATGGCATTTGGCAGAGGACTCAAGAAACAGGATTACTGCTGGGTCTTAAGCATTAGTAGTTAACTCCCTAAACTCATACCCAAGGAAGACTGTGAATGACCTACAAACCTTAAAAACCATGTTAATATAAGCAGTAATAGTTGTAATAATAATGCCCATTTGAGCAAGTGGATGCGATTTTCAAGAGTACAAATGTACGATCACTCAGTTTCTTCCAAGCTGAGAGAATTTGCCTCCTTGACTACAATTTGACCAACTTGAGAATGTTTATTTCCTCTTAGCAAATTTTCCTACATTTTATTGCTACTTTTCTTCTGGTTCTCCTATCTTTGGGTCACTGAGTTTGGAAGGAAATGAAAAGAAAGATTTTTTAATAAGCTTAGGAAATGGCTTCCTAAAGAAAAACTATGTGTATATTTTTTGGGAGATTCAGGTCAACTGTTTTGATACATTTGATTTGTATTTGATACATAAATTGATACATTGATATGTATTTGATACATAAAATGTCTTTTTAAAATTTATTTATTTATTTTATTTTTAATTTATGGAATAAAACAAACATTTCCATAACATAGTAAAATAGAAAAAATTATTGCACATGAAACTGTAAATCTATTATGTACAACTTGCTATTCATTTTAAACATAAAAGTTATCATACACATTTCCTTTTTTTTCTTTTTGTTCCTTCCCTCTCCCCCATGGTTACTATTAGACACAAATAAAAGTATGTGTGTGTGTGTGTGTGTGTGTGTGTGTGTAAAATCATTCTATACTTAATTCTATTTACCAGTTCTTTCTCTGGATGCAGAGGTCATTTTCCTATATGTCCTTTGTAGTTAATTTGGGTATTTATAAAAGTCAAAATGACTCAATCACTCAAAGTTGTTCTTAAAACAATATTGCTGTTACTGTATACAACATTCTCCTGGTTCTGCTCATTTCACCTTTCATTATTTTGTGCAAGTCTTTCCAAAGTGACAAATGTTGGAGGGGATGGGGAAAAATGGGACACTAAAATTGATGGAATTGTGAACTGATCCAACCATTTTGGAGAGCAATCTGGAACTATGCCCAAAGAGTTATTAAACTGCCCATACACTTTGACCCAGCAATACCACTACTAGGTCTATTTCCAAAGATGATTATGAAAAAAGGAATGAACCTATATGTTCTGAAATATTTATGGCAGCTCTTTTTGTGGTGGCAAAGAACTAGAAATTACAGACGTGCCCATCAATTGTGGAATTGTTGAACAAGTTGTGGTATATGATTGTGATGTAATACAATATAGAAAAAAGCTGAAAAATAGAGAAGGTACCTATGATATGAGCATAGTAGAGTACAGAGTGTAGCCTGGAGAACAATTAATATAATAGTTAACATCGTCATGTAATGATATTATGAATTTGATAGTTTATTGTGACTTATTCATTTTTATTTTGAACACATATGCTCATTTAAATCTATATTAAACAGAATTCATCTTGATTAGGAACTAAATGCATGGAAAATATTCATATATGCATATAAAGAGTTTTAAATTATTCCCATAAGGGAAATACCTTAAAAAACATTTTTAATTTGGACATTCCTCTACCTCAAATTTCACAAATTAACTTTAGCCTCAGCTCTATCTAGTGCAGTCAACTTCAACATGAAAGGCTTAATTTTATACCTGATTTGTGAAGGGTTAAATATTGTAAAATGAAATGGCCACCAGCTTTGCTTAAACTAGAAATTTAATCATTATATTTTGTGAGAAACTATAAATATGTACAGTAAACTATTACATAGTATGATTGGGTACTGAAGTGTCCTTTCTGTTCATAAAATTTTCTCATTAATGGAGGATTATCATATATATCATATTAGGATGAACAACTATTAAAGAATTAGAATAGTATGCAATATCCTTGATAGTTCAAGTGTGCTAAACCTAACAGCCACTCTTTCAGGGTTGAGTTGGTATTTCAGGACCTTATGGTGTCTCATAATCATTATGTATGGCAATTATTGGAATTTAATTCATAAAACATGAATTAAACACCTTCTATATGCATAACATTGTGCCAGGCTGTGGAAATAAAATTTAAAAGATGAGAAACAATCCAGTCTCTGCCCCCAAGAAGTTTCCAGTGTAGCAGGGGAATAATATATATATGTAATTACCTGTTATACATAATGAAATATGCAGAGGGCAGAGTATTCTAGCAACATTCAGTAACATTCCAGGAGGAGGGAGAGGTCACTCTAAGCAGAGGCATCACAGAAGTCTTTGTGAACAGGACAGAGGAGTTGGACCAGTGCAGAAAAGAAAGATTGCAAAAAAGATGCTGCTGTGGAAAAATTATCTTCCAGGCATATAGGAAGTGCTAGATTTCTGACATAGATAATGATAAATGAGGTGCCTTTGCTATGCAATAGTGGGGAGAAATGAAGGAAAGGCTAAAGACCAAATAGTATCATGTTGAAGGAGGAATAACCCACAAATTCATAAATTGCAATAATGTTTAACCTTCCATCAGAATTGTATACAAATAATGACTTCTCCCTTAGTTATTGACTTTGGTAAATTATATTATTATATTCACATTGGGGCAGTGTGATCCTGGGCAAGCCACTTAACCTGTTTACCTCAATTGCTCGATCTGCAAAATGAGCTGGAGAAGGAAATGGCAAACCACTACAGTGTCTTTGCCAAGAAAACCCCAAATGGAGTCAAGAAGAGTAGGGCATGACTGAAACAATTGAATAAAGACGACAAATATTCACTAGTTTGTTTCACAAGTTTTTTTTTCTTCATTATTTTAAATGAGTGTGTTGGGTTTAGTCAACACTGCTCTAATAGTCTTGATCAAAGTAGAAACTCTAAGTCAAATAAATTCTTAGCTATAGTATAGGTATCATTGAGATGTTATTTTATCAGTCATTCTTTATTGTAGTCTTTGAGTGGGGAAGGGTAGAGGAGAAATCTCCCCTCAAGTTCAAGGGACTCTGTGGGTCTGTACCCCTAAAAGTATAATACACGATGTCCTTCTCTTCCCCTTCCTCCTCCTCACTACCTGTTCCCTTTCCCCATTACAGTTACTTCTAATACTTATCCAGGCAGACACAATTAGCTTAAAACAAAAGTATTTATGTACTGAGATGGCATCACAGGAACAATAGTTCTCTCTCCATAAGACGACTCTCTCCATAAGAACAGGAGACATACTCTTTTATGAATATAGTAGCAGCGGGAAGAAGGGACACCCACATGAAATACAATAATAGAGAAATGCACATGTAGGAAACACATTTGCAAGGCAACTCACACCTCCAGCACTTCAGGGACACGATGTCCTTTTGGTTTTCTTGGCATTCTCAAGCTTCTTCCTGTGGTGATGTTATTTCTGTTGAGCAGGTTCTTCACTGAGGGACAATTTCCTCTCGAGGCTGGATTCGTCTTCTCTACCTGATTCTTTTCTATACTGTGAGAGGTCATACTCCTCTGAGCTTTTCCTGGCTATCAGGAAAAACTTTTGGTAGGAGGTAGTGCCTAAGCTGAGTTTTAAAGGAAGATGAATAATATAAGAAAGAGAATTGAGGAAGGATACCTTTTAAGCATGAGAGAAAGTTGGGGAGATGAGACATAGGATACCTTGAGTGAAGAACAACAGCAAGTCAGTTTTGCTGGACTAGAGAACCTGGGAAGAGGATTAATGTGGAGTAAGCCTGGAAAGGGAGATTGAAGCAAGAGTGTGACGTGTTTTAAATGTCATACAGAAGAGTTTGTATTTTATCCTAGAGGCATTAAAGAGCCAATGAAACTTTTTTTTCAACCAAGATAATGACACAGTCAAAAGTATACCTTAGGAATGTCACTTGGACTGCTATATAGAAGATATATTTGAGCAGAGGCTTAAAGAAGGTAGGCAAATTTTCAAGGTTACTGTAATGGTCCAGGTGAAAGGTGGTAAGGATCTAAATTAGAATGTTGGCTATGAGTATAGAGAAAAGGTACTGAGGTAAGTGATATTGCAATGATTTGGCAATGAATTAGATGCAGTGGATGGGTGAGAGTGAACAGCCAAGAGTAACTGAGTTAAGATGAGTATTACTCCAAACAGAAATAGGCAATTTAGAAAGAAGTTTAGACGTTTTTCCATAAAGAAAATGAGTTCTACTTAGGACATGTTGAGTTTAAGGTCCCTATATGACATCTTATGAGAAATGTCCAGGAGTTAGTTGATGATATAGGGTAGAGATCAGTAGAGATATTAGGGCTGGATATGTACATCTGGGAGTCATCTTCTTAGACATCCTGATTGAATCCATGGAAGCTAGAGGGGAGGATACAGGGAAAGAAGAGGGTCAAGGACAGAATGTTAGGGGTATAGGTATACCCACAAGCACATGTTATGACATAGATAACAAGTAAGCACAAGAGACTGAGAAGAAATGGGAAGATTGCTAGAAAGAGAACCAAAAGGAAGTGGTAAGACCAAAGCCCAAGAGATGATAGAGTGAGAAGAAGTTGTCAATAGCGTCAAATACTGCTTAGAGGTTAAAAAAGATGAAGACTGAGGAAAGGCCGTTGGATTTGACAGAATTCATTGGTAATTTTGAAAAGCATAATTTCAGTTGACCATTGAAGTCAGAAGCCAGATTCCAATGGGGCTACAAAGTGAGAGAGACGAGAAGCTGATATAGTTTTAGTTATAGAAAGTTTGAAGTAGATTTGTAAGATTTTTTGCCAACCAAGCTATGACTACACAATTTCAAAACACCTACAAAGGATGGTTTTTAATTTATTTTTTTTCCCTTTGATATGACTGGTTCATTGGTATTATGTAAAAAAACCTTCATACTACCAAGTGTCTGGCTCTAATATAAATACTAGTTTCTCTTGATCCTAATAATCCTTTTCATTTGTGCAGTGTTTTATATTTTTAAAGCACTTTCACATGATTAATTCATATAATCCTTATAATGACTTGCCAGATATTATTTTCTCTACTTTGCAGATGAAAAAAAAAAGGCCCAGAGAGAGTGTGCCATGTCTAGGATCACATAACTACAACTGAAGGCTTCTAGCTTCCAACTCAGACATCCATTATAATAAAATCAAATGGATTATAAATTGTGGCTTTTTGTTCAGATGTGGTGGAACATCATTATAAAGGAATAATATTGAAAAGCAAGAAAGTTCCACAGAGTTCATAGAAGTCCCTATTATTTTTTTTTTAGTGAAATGATGATGTTTCTGGTCACACATTCCCACTTCTGTGTTTAGTATTACCTCATTCACAAGGATGCAGGTGATTTTCATTATATAGTCATGGTTAAAGATCTTGACAATATTCACATTTTCTTTTTTTAGGATATAAATATATTTTCAGTCTTTTTGAAAACTTGAATTTATTTAGAACTCTATTACTTTATAGAAAAAGAATCAGAATATTAAGTTCTCCTTAGAGTTGTAGTATAGGACCCCCCAGCACAAACATAGATCTCATTCTGTCTTTGACTTTAGAATCAGTCAAACTCAGAGTGTGAAGGGACCTCAGCAACCAGGTAGTACAATGCATACCAGGAAAAAAAAATCCTACTACCAAAGAATCCCCATTATAGCATATCCAACAGGTGATCATCTAGACCTCTTATCCACAATCTTTCAAGATAGCCCATTCCATTTATAAAGAGTTCTAATTGTTAGGAAAGTTTCCCTGATATAAAAAAAAATTGCATCTTTGCAGCTCCACCCATTGCTTAGGATTCCTTCTTTTCCTGGGGTCAACAAGAAATGAGTCCCATTTCCTGTTCCATGCTATGACCTTTCACATACTTCACATCTAAAGATCTCCAGTGTTTCTAGCTGATGTTTATTGATTGATTGATTGAATTTAATTCATTTATTTAATGACTACTATATGCCAGAAACTGTATACTATGCCTCATGTTATGGACTCAAGACCATCTTGAGCCCATGGTTACCTTTGTCTGGAAAACATTCCAGCTCATTAATATTTTTAGGAAACTATGATGCCCAGACCTGAACATAACTTAGTAGATAAATCCTGGAGAGTTGCCTGAGGCATACAAAGATTAAATTACTTGTCCAGGATTACACAACTACTAAGTATCAGGTGGAATCTGAAACAAGTTTTCTCAAATCTGTGTCAAGCATCCTATCCACTACAATTACTGCAAGTCCTCATCTGCTCTTTAATGTGTGTGATACATGTATGTGTACGTATGTATACATGCAAACATGTTTTTCATTGTAATCAATGAGCATATATAGTGTTAGTCTTTTAATTTTTTTTTTACAGAATAATAAGGAAAATATAAAGCAGTGATGTTAGTGGGAATAATTTTGTACTTCAGGTGTTCTCTGGGACTCAAATTCTCTGTCTACTCAAATAATTCCTTTCAAAATCTCTCAGAGAGTCTTTTATTTTTTAAATGATCCCAACATATTTGGTATAGTTTCTCCTTTTGACATATACTTGTAATTTGCAGCATTTCATACTTTCTGGAAATGGTTTGGGTGCATTTCCTTAAACTTTCTAACAACTACTCTTTTGGCCTTTAACCAAGCGTCAAGATTTTCAGGCTGAAAAGATTAAAAATAAAGTTTTGGTGGGGGTGGGATTTGGAGAGACGGGGGCCGTGAAACTAAGACTTATCATGGAAGGCTGGCGTCCACTTTGAACTCTGGAGCTGTAACCATGGTTCTATCATGCCCAACTTTTAAAAAGATCCCACAGAAAAGTAAACATTTTGATAAGAATCTAGGCATCAGTTGGAGCTTATCCAGTATTAAATGGAAACACATGCTTTGTCCTAGGCATCTGCAGAAACAAAACCTCCCCAGTGTTTTTCTTTTTCTGTCTCCCCCCCCACCCCCTTTAAGTTCAGGGTCATAGTTAAGCAATGTCATTGCCAAATAAGCCCATGGAAACCGAAGCAACGTTAGCCTCTCGACTCTTTCCTTGTCTCCCATGGCTTTTATCCATCACCTCCAGAGCCCCCTTTATTGCATATAAACATGCTTTGGTCAGGTGTTAATTATAAGCAGCAATTTAAAAAAAAGCAGAGCCACAAATACCTCGTCGAGGGGAATGACTGGACTCAACACTTTGCTTTTCTATTTATTTTCCTTTTTAGCCTTACTGAAAGTTACTTCTGGTGGTTTTCTGTGTAGTAAGGGAATAGAGGTTTTGGGGAAAGAGGGGCAGGCTTTATCTGGACTCCCATCATTCAGCGCAGTCATATCAATGAAGGACTGACAGGACAACAGGACATTTCTGCTGGGCCCTGAACTTCCCACTTACCAAATTCTTACCAAGTATCTTTAGAATAATGCATTATTGAGTAGATTTCATAATCCAGATAACTGATTAATTGGTTGATTGATATTGCCCAATGTTATGATGACCGAAGTACTGGTTGATAAGTGCCCATTTTCCAGCAAAATCTGATGGTTTCATTCAACAATTCCAATGAATACCATTTAGTAAATGGCAATAAAGCAAAACACTGCCCTATAGATATCATGACACTGGAGATACCATGATGGAAAACAACATAGTCTCTGTCCTCAAGGACATATATAACATTATGGTGTTACCAGGTTGTAAAGGAAATAAAAAACAGTAATCTTGGTGGGTATCATTTTGTACTTGAAGTTTCTCCTGTGATTCCTACTGAATAAGACAGTGTGATGGAGAGGAGAGGGCACTAGATTGGAAATAAATGGACCTGGGTTTGAATTTCGGCTCTTCCATTTACTGCCTCTGTGACTGTAGGCAAGTACTGAAATATCTTATTCTCAATTCTCACATTTCTCAAATATGTAGGTTGGATTAAATGATGTATAAAGCCTGTCTCAAGTGTAAGGGAATGATATATGATTTGACTATGCTAGGTGGTACAGTGGATAGAGTGCTATGCCTGGAATCAGGAGGACTCATCTTCCTGAGTTCAAATCTGACTTCAGACACTTTCTATCTGTGTGACCCTGGGCAAGTCATTTCACCTGTTGGTCTGTTTCCTCATCTGTAAAATGAGTTGGAGAAGGAAAGGGCAAGCTACTCCAGTATCTTTGCCAAGAAAATCCCAAACGGTGTCACAAGGAGTCAGACATGACTAAAATGACTGAACAACAACACAATAATGTACTATAATCTCTCTCTTTTTTGTTGTTTGAAGTCAAGGAGTACTTCTGAGTTATTCCAGTCAATTAATTGATAGGTAAAGGACTTTTTACTTGGTTGTTTACCATAGTAGTTATTTGCTTTGAAATTCTGAGGCTTAGCCACAGTATTTCTTGGTGATTGAAACTTGTTTTTTTTTTTTGTCAGTGATCTACTTATTCTCTCAAGCACTAATTAGTGTTCTGTTTTTTTTTAAAAATACTTTCATACAAGTGTCTTTTATTATTTATCAAATATCCATGGGGTTCTGGCTTTTTATTTCATGTTTTTCTGAACAACCTATCATCCTCAAATTATCTTGGAGTAAACTACCCTCAAACTTGGAAGCTTTGAGTTATATAAAAATCATCATCTTCTACTTTGCTTTTCATTATCTCTGTTTTGCCACTTTTTCTTTAGATCTTTATTTTTCTTTTCCATGTTCAGACCTGTGCTATATCAAAGACATTCTCTATTACTTGTTCTAAATTGTCAACTTTTTGTTTTATTGATTTGTTCTTAAGAACTTTGCTTTCCACACTAATTTTCATTCTAATCTACATTTTTTTCCCTCTTAACTTTCCTTTTTCCTTTTTTTTTAAAGCAATCATGGAGTTTCAGTCTATTGATCTATTGTTTCAGAGGAATTCATAGAATTTGTTTTCTTGTTTTTATTTTGTTATCAAGGAATTTTGGTTCATTTCATATTACAGGATAATTCTATATTGGATCATGATCTTTCCTAGTCTCCTCAAACATTTATCCTTGTTTATTATGAATTTCCTTAATAGTTCTTAATTCAGCCATCAGTTTTTTTTCCCAAGAAGGCTTTATATTACATGACTTTCACTTCTATTGCCTCCTCATCTTGCTGCAGTTTGGATTACTGTATGTCTGATGTATTGCTTGTTGATTCAAGGTTGGAGAGTCTGGGAATTATGCTGTAATGCCTTAATATCCAGTCATCCCTCAAATAATAATAGCTAGCATTTATATAGTGATTTAAGGTTTGTAAAGCACTTTAGAAATATTATCTCATTTATTCTTCGTAATAGCACTATGAAGTAGGTACTATTATTAACCCATTTTACAGATAAGGTAACAAAAGCAGATTGAGGTTGAGTGACATACTCAGGGTCAAACAGCTAGTAAGTGACCGAGGCTAGATTTAAACTCAGGTCTTTCTTGCCTCTTGTCTAATATCTATCCACTGTGCCACCAAACTTTCTCATTAAAATCTTACTTACTAACTCTGTATATACTACCATTCAGATATGCCTTTGAATACCCATTATATGGGGTGTACATGTTAGGGGATAGTAAGAAGTCTTTGAGGATAATGAGAAGGAAATATCTAAGCAGAGACTATACTCAGCTTGTTAGGATTAAAGCATAGAACAAAGGTAGCATTTTAAAGGATTTGACAGTATTGTAGAACTAGTTATATTGCTGGCCTCCTTTCTCTTTAAACTTCATCATAGTGGCATCAGGCTGTTCCTAAAATCCCAGATAAATATGGTTACTCAATAGTCTCCTGGTAGGCTAGAGATGAGTTCTCTTTAGTAGAGTTGCCTCAAAAGGTAGAGGTTGAAGACTGTGACACAAGGGACTTGGAGAAGCTATCAATAAGCAGTAAGATATACTCAGCAGGTCTTTACAGGAAAAATGAGTCTTGTATTCTGTTCTCTGCTAGGGTATGTGTTGGAGAAATTATAAGATGGGAGATATAATCTATATTCCTTAGTATTTTATGATTTCATTGGAGTAAAGAATATAAAAAGAAGAACAGGAAACATTATGTGTATAATAACGGGGGGGGAAGAAAAATCTCAAAGTGAAAAAAAAACAAACAAACAAACAAAAAAAAACCAAACATGACAATAACATCAGATTGTGTATCAGGAAATATGGATTAGAGATGTGAATACTATGAGAATAAGTCCCTTCAACTTTGTGAAAATTTTTATTTTCTCAGCTGAAAAATAAATGGGTCAGACTAGATGGTCTCTAAAGTTCTCTTCCATTTCCAAAAATCTATGACATCATTTTAACATTTCTTGCAGACTTTTGGACTATTTTTTTTTCTCATAGTCTGTAAATATCTGGCTAGAAAAAGCCAAACTCAAGAAACATTTACAAAAGTGCCTGCTATGTTCTATGGTCTTGTGTAAGACATCTTGTTTTTGATAAAATATAGTCCCTATCCTTAAGCAGCTTATCATTTAGTTAAGAGAAATGTTCCTTGCACAAATAACTATAGTACAATGTAATATTGATAAATGACATCAGAAGTGCAACCAAAGTGTCATGTCAAGTGTGAGGGGGAAAATGGTCATTAGGGACAGCTTTCTAGAGGAGAAGGAATTTGAGTTGGGATTTGAAGACTGAGCAGAACATCAGTAATGTGAAAGAGGAGAATTTATTCCAGAAATAGAACACAGCTTAAGCAAAGGCATAGATATAAAGAAATACAGAGTGTCTGTAGAGAATGATGAGTATTCAATCTAGTTTGGTGGAAGTATACAATATATGGAGAGAAATAGTATGCAACAAAGCTAGAGAAATAGGATAATACAAGATTATGAAAGGCTTTGAAGGTCAAATAAAGGAAGTAGAGCTTTTCTCAGCAGGCAGTAAGGATGGATCCTCTGAACAATTTGAGCAGAGTAGTAATACGAACATATCAGTGTATAACAGTCACTAGACTATAATGATGCTAGCTAGAATACATGTGTTAGCAGGGCAAGTTCCTTGCTTTGAAAAACATGTATTCTTAATTTTCTGTACCACCCATGTTATCATTACTATTATTAGAAGTAATTGAAATATAAAACTTTAAGATTGGCAAAACACTTTATGTATGTTTTATAATTTGATCCTCACAATAATCCTGTGAGGTAGTTAGTCAATAAGCATTTAGGCACTATTATTATACCTGTTTCACAGATGAGGCTGACAGAGGTGAAATGAATTACTCAGGGTCACACAGTTAGAAAGTGTCTGAGACAGAATTTGAACTCAGGTCTTCCTGACAAGTCTAGCATTCTAATCACTCTATCTCCTAGGTGCCTACATAAGCATGTTTGTTTTAGAAAAATGCCTTTCTTATGAAAGAACATTGTCAGTATCAGAACTCTTTTGAGGAAAATCTGGGACTAGAGTTAGTATAGTATTAAGTAAAGCTATATAATGTGATTCCAGTACATGAGTTGAAAAAAAGTTTGTTTCCCACATGTACCTGCTTTATATAACACATAAGAAGGCTACTTGGAATATATTTTTAAATTTTTTTCCTCATGAATCTGTGGTACATATTACAACTTCCATACAAATAAGAATAGAATATAGGTATAAAAATGGAAAGGAATTTAGAAGTTATCAAGCCCATCCCCCTCATTTTGCAGATGAGGATACCAAGGCAAAGTGGTAAAATGACTTGCCCAGGGTTACACAGCTAATAATTATCTAATACAGGGTTCAACTATATTCCTGGTCTTCATGTCTCCCAATATAGTACCATCTACCATAACATTCTGCCTCCCTACACCCAGTTTGAATTTAATTCAGATGAACATTTTCTTACAAACCGTGCTTGTATGGACAACACTTGTAAATTTATATATGTATATATATTTATTTAAATATACTTTTTTTTAGCATTCTTTTTTTAAAAATTTGAATTCAAAATTCTCCACCTCCCTGGCAACCAATAGGGTAATAATTATACATGTGGAGTCATGTATATTCCCTTATTAATCATTTTGAAAAAAAAAGTTTCAATCTGCACTAAAAGATCATCACTTCTCTCTCTGGAGATGGACAACATTTTTCATGAGAACCACATTTCAAATAGGACATTGGCAAACTGGAGAACAGCAATCTATGCATAAAGATCCCTCTGGGCTGTATATTGATTTTGTTTGAAAGTAATATTATCTATGTTTTATTGTTATTTATAATATAATTTAATTTACAATTAGATATTTCCCAATTAAATTTTAATTTGGTTCTGGTCACACTTGGAAGTGTTGCTGGTGGGCTCTCCTTGATGTCTCTGGTCTTAGAGCACTAATTTGTGACTTTACCAGCCAGTGGGTATATCAGAGGCAGGAGCTGATCCCCAATCTTCCTGCCTTTGTGGCCAGCTCTCTATCTCTTCTTCCATTCTGATTGTTAAAATCACTTTTCAGTAGCATAAATCATACCAAGTCCTATAATCCCTTTAAGGCCTTTGGTTGCTCTTCTCTGGAATCCCTTTTAAAATCTTAAGGTTTAATTTGTGTATTTTGAAGAAGGAAATAACTAGCCATTGAGGCATTCTACCTGCACCACAATAGGAAAATATGAGGAAGAAACATATCATATGTCTATCTAGTTAGCCAGAGTTGGTCAATCAATAAGCATTGGTTAGGATCTCTCTATGTGCCAGCACTAAAGGAACCTCAGAAAGAATTTTTGTCTGATCTTTCCTAGTTAAAAATAAAGAAACTGAGGCCTAGAAGAAAAAAATGGCTTTTGTTCATTCAATAAATATTTATTAATCAACTACTATGTGACAGGTACTGTGTATACAAAGACAGAAAAATAGTTCCTGCCTTCAAGAAGTTTTCATTCTGTTGTTCATTGTGGCAATATAAGTTATCCTTACATACTATATATATTCTATACATACAATATATAATAGCAGAACTACTTAGGATTGCTGATTGTCAGGCTACTGCTCTTTCCACCCTCCCATTCAGCCTCATTAATAAATTGCTTTACCTGGATGACCATAAGAACCAAACAAATGAGAATGGTTCAATATCTCCTTTGTTTATTATTTTCTAAACCATCATGTCATTCTCTTAAACTTCTGGGTTTGAATACTTCATTCATACAAAACAAGTATGAAATTACCCACTCTGTGTATATACATATACAGTATCCAGAAGGATTGGGGTATCTAGGGGTAGTGGGAAGAACGAGGTAATTTAATGTTACAATGCTATATGATGGTGCAAGTGAAAATGAAATGAAAACCAAAGAATGATGGATTTGGAGAAGATTTGGTCGGGACTTTTGGCAAAACTACAAACCTCAGAATTTTGAGCAACCATCAGGGCTATCTTAAATTGAAAAGGAGTCAGCGAAAGATAGTAGCTTATAATATAATGAAAATAAATAGTTTTTGTTATTGGGTGATTTTGTCAATGCAATTGTTTCTTACAGAAACTTAAAGGAAAATATTGGCTAAAAGTTAAACTGGAAAGGATAAGAATTCCCAATTTCATTCTTAGATCTCATCCCAAAGCAGTGATTCTCAGTTCTTCCTTTTTTCCTTTTTAATTTTTTTCTTTACTTTTTTTTAAAATCTGTGGATCTTAGGGACTAGATAACAGCTAACTTATAGCTATTTCCAAGAGAGTTCCATGAGTTTGAAAGAATTGGAAGATGACACATAATACATTTCAAATAAATTTGCAATTTAAAAAAAAGTCACTTCCAATTAGATTCTGGCTCCATTTTTCCAGTATTTGCTTCATTCATTAAAAGCAAGAATTATGTTTTCTAAGATCTCTTTAAAAGGCTGGAAGATGCATTCTCAATGATGCTGCTGCTGCTTCCCCTTAACAAATACATGAATGTTCCTGAACCCCTTTGAAGATGTGAAGTGGGATGTGTGTGTTACCATTAATAATACACTATAGATCTATCTCACACCATCTGAAAAGCAGGCCTGGGCCACCGGGAAAGAGTTTTTATTTCAACCAGTACCCTGTTAGGACAAGCTTCATCCCAGCTTAGTCTGTGAGTAGAAACCATTCCCCAAGCATGGGTGGAGAAAGGAAGCAGCTGGAAAGGAACAGAACAAAACCTACCACCCAACTCCTCTCTCTCTCTCTCTCTCTCTCTCTCTCTCTGTCTCTGTCTCTCTCTGTCTCTCTCTCTCAATTCTTTTCTCCTTCTCTTTCATACTTTTATGTATATATATATATATATATATTACAGATGTGTGTATATGTGTATATATGTATATATGACGTAAGAAACTCTAAAGGCTTCATAGTCATGGATTTTTTTTTTCTTGACATTAATTTAAACAGGTAGCATAAAGTTTGGAGCAAAGCATCTGCTGGAGAAAGGCCCTAAAGGAGAGAGTCTTTGATTGCCTATGCATTCTAAAGGAAGGTAAACATTCCCAGAGCCTGTGAACCTGTACAGACAGGAAAGAGGTAACTGATCACAATCTACTGTTATTCTCTCCTTTTTTATTTGTTTGGTGAATATGAATTTCTTATCTTCTTTTCTTTTCCTTTCTTGTTTTCTTTTCTTTTTCCCTTTCCTTCCCTTCCCTCTCCTCTTCTTTTTCTTTCTTCCTTTACCCTCTCCCAATAAAATAAAACGAAATAAAGCAATACCTAGTAATGTCACACTTCAGGAGCCTTTTTCATTCATAAGGCACCTTTACTGACCTTGGTTTGAGGGAGGTGGTCTCCTGAGTAGCTACTGTAAATAACAGATCATAGGCCTGACTTTCAGGAAAATTTTAGTTTAGAGGAGCTACTACTACAAACACATTTAGCTGAAACTCAAGGAGCCTGAGCCATGGGCTCAGCTAATGACAGGCACACCAGCTGCTGACAACAGCAACAAGAGAAGGAGAAAACTTGACAACTGGGCATGACAAGCCTTTAAAAAATGTGTATAGAAGTTGGATCTCCTTAAATCTCCTCTCTGTTCTCTGGGTTGCTTCTAGTTGTGAGATGCTCGTGCAAAATAGAGTAGCACTTGTTTATGAATCCTAAATATTTTCAGGATGGAAAATGTGGCAATATATGGATGGAGAGGAAGAGGGGGAGAGAGGGAGAGGGAAAGAGAGAGGGAGGAGGGAGGGAGAGGGAGAGAGAGAGAGAGAGAGAGAGAGAGAGAGAGAGAGAGAGAGAGAGAGAGAGAGAGAGATTCAAAAATTAAGGAAATCAGGACCATGCTGTGTAAAATTGTTACAGCTGTTTCTGTTTTTATTGGCTGTTTCTTTTGGACCCATTTCTTTAGCAACTGCTGTTCATATGAGCAGGAAGGCATGCAGTATGACAGAGGAGCAGAGCAGGGGTGGGAGAAAGTGGGTAGAAGAAGACAAGAGGAGAATAGACTTTGGTAGGGAGGTCCTGGGGTATGTGTGGTGGTGGGAGGGGGTTATCCATCAAAGCATCTCTTTATGATAGTTTTCTGGAAGTGCTAGCAATAGAATTCAGATGCACTTAATGAGAACCAACAGAAGCATCGTTTCCCTGCCAGTCTCAGATAGTTGGCCCACTTACCCCTAGCATTCTACCACTAGAAATGAGTATTCCTAGCTCCCTCAGGATACTTTTTGCCTCCTCCTCCTTTTTATTTTCCTCCTGTCTTCCACCTAGACCCTTGCAAAGTGCTGAACATACGAAAAGAATGAGTTTTCCCTGAGGCGACTCTATTTCTTTTGGTTACAGATGGAATGAGGTATCTATCTATCTGCTCAGTGACCCTAGGAAGACACTGACAGCTGGTAGACTACAGCCAGGGGCTTGGTGGGCTCACCCACCTTGATTCACCTGCATAGCAGCTAGAAGATGAGCCAGAGAAAAACAAATTAGAAAGAATGAAAAAACACCACGACTCACTCTCTCTCTCTCTCTCTCTCCTTCTACCCTTCCCCCTCTCCCTCTTTCTCTCCCCCCTCCTCCCTTCCCTCCCTATTCTGCCTTCCTGTTAAATGGGGCTGATTAAAATATTCCCTCTGAGGTTTGTACACATTGCTTAAACTTGAGTTCTTGAATTTGGTACCATTCCTAACACCCATCTACAAGCTATTTCCCAAACAAATCTCCCAACCCTGAGGGAAACACTAAATGAAAATGCCACATCTCAAAAAAGTGTGTATGGTAATAAAATTTTACTTGCATACACTAAAATTAAAAGAAACACAGGCAACTTAGAACAGCCATAAAATAAAAAGATAAATTGAAGCATCAGGCATCAGGACCCTGAGCACTAGTTAGTTAGCAGCTTTTAGATCTAATTTGGACTCTGCTACTGATTTGCTCTATAACCCTGGGGCAAATTACTTAACCTTCATTCCTCAGTTTTCTCACCTATAAAATGGGGCTAGGGTATTATGGAGATAGACTAATTAAAAGGTACAAAGTACTCTGGGACCATAAAGTCTATATAATTGCTAAGTATTAAATTAAACCTAATAATATACCTTAGCATTATTTAGTTCTTTAAACTGTGCCACAGTCACTCTGAGTACCACGTGAAGTGGAAACATAATAAATGGTGCATTGGTATTCAATTTAGTGAAGTCCCATAAAGGTCTGCCATGTTCCTAATGTTTTAAAAATGGTGCCTTAGATAAATAGTCTGTTGGACAACTAGGAATTTAGAAAAAAAATATTTTCTTTTTTAAATGGTTTACTTTCTTGAATTTTCTATCTCTGACATACTTTTCTATGGTAGATTGAACATACTATCAATAAACTCATGGTGTCCAATTCAAGATATTCAGTTCTCTAGTTATCTGATTTCTAAGGCCACCTCTTAGCTATTTTTTTTTTTTTAAATCAGGCTAACCTCTTTAATCTGTAGTTATGGCAAGACTGTGCTAGATGGGTAAGGTTTAAAGAAAATCAACACTTGGCATTAAATCTGGGAATCCTCTCTCATGAAAAAAATGTTGGGAGGAAAATGAAACCCAAGGAAGTACTTTCCTCTTAAGCTTATATAAAATAAAGGAATTAGCAGTCTCTTTTCACCTCGGTTGCTAACATGATCTGAACTTGGAGGGAAAAATCTCCTCTTAGTTTTTCAGCTTTCATGTTGGCTTAATAACACCTGCCACCAAATTCAGTGTTTGCTTTGTTTAATAGTGGCTGTAGAAAGATGGCATCTTTATTTTGTGAAAACAAAGTGGCTTCCTGTTAACTCACTAGCCTAAAAATGACAGGCCCATTCCTGGCTTTCCAAAGTAGCAAATTCCATACCGTCAATCATGAAGACCCTATTTCATTGTGTTAAAAGGTGGATTTCTCCTTAAGGTTCAGCCTATCTTCCCTATTAGCTGGCTTGCATTGAATTCACTTGCAAAAACATGTTTCTGCTGTTATTCTTACAGACGACTGTATGTTCACACACATGCACAATTATGAGACTGAACCCTCCCTTTCTTCTTTGTACTGCTCTTTGATCTTACATTATTTTGCTGCTGTGCCATATGGACATGTTAGCAACCAACAGGAAGTTCCTTTCTATTACAATTCTGTGTCCCTAGTCCTCAACTAATGCCTCCCCTCCCTTCACCCCCTGCTTCTGTTTCTGATTTGGACTTGGCCTCAGACTGATGTAGGCCAAGCCAGAATTTGAACGAGTTGGGGAGAGGGTACACCTTCTTGGGTTCTCCAAACCCCTATATGAGTTGCTATCACAGCTTTACTCATACTGCAGCAGCATTTGATAAGACACAAGCTTCTTTGATTTGAAATACTAATGGAGGAATCCCATGCCATGAGGATATAAATGTTCCTAGGGAGATTTGGGAGCCAATGCGGGATCAGTCAAGTTAATGGGTCATAAAAGCATTTAGAATCAGGGAGTTGGGTCTTTCCTTTCTTTTCTTTTCCTTTCCTTTCCTTTCTTTCTTTCTTTCTTTCTTTCTTTCTTTCTTCCTTCTTTCTTTCCTTCTTTCTTTCTTTCTTTCTTTCTTTCTTTCTTTCTTTCTTTCTTTC
>NW_020940355.1:2511331-2612619 GCF_900497805.2 Vombatus ursinus | reverse complement strand
TTCTTTCTTTCTTTCTTTCTTTCTTTCTTTCTTTCTTTCTTTCTTTCTTTCTTTCTTTCTTTCTTTCTTTTTGTTCTTTTCTTTCTTTTTCACTGCTTATTGGTTATTCCTGATTTAGGCCTCACCCAGTTCTATTGTTACAATAACTGTTGCAAGTGTGAAAGATGTAAACACAAAAAGCATTCACAGATGGCCACATAAGAATTTCTGTAAACATTCTCAACTTTTAACAAGGTTTTACTTTGGGAGTAGGGGAAGGTGTCCAGATCATTCCTTAAACAACCAGGTTCGCTATCCTTAGTAACCAGTAACTCTAGTCCTGGAAATCCCCACTTTTATTATCCTGGAAAATAACAAGGGTATGAGAACATAGAAATATGTGCTTAGTAAGTGAGCTTTCTTTTTTTAAAGACCTCTCTTTAAACTCCTCACTGGGAGAGATTAAATCAAGTCAGCATTCTCCCACTTTCCAAAGTCTATCTCCATACATCAAATAGCTGAAAACCCTTCCAAAACTCATCTCCCCTCATGCCCACACTCAAATATGCTGTTTTATGTGGGTCGACCAAAGTCTTTGATTTCTCTCTCCATCTGGTCTTTGAATAAACATGTATCCTAAAAAGAAGGACTTAACGGATCAAATTTGGTTCCTGTATTTGGAAATGTTTTCAAAAGACCACAGCACACTTGGTCATTCTATTAAATTAGGTTCTGTTTGCTTCTAATGACACTTAATTACCTCCTACACTTTTCTCTGGCACTCCTCTGCTCTTAGCCTGTATCTACCTGTATAACTGGTTTGACTGACTGTTATGATGGTCAAAACAGTTGAAAAATGAGCCAATTGTGTGTGTGTGTGTGTGTGTGTGTGTGCGTGTGTGTGTGTAGATACTGCCTTGGGTTGTGTCTTCATAATACCAAAACAACCAGTTTATTCAGAAAAAAAATCAGCTAAACTGAACGTTGGGCACTATAGAAACAAAGTAAATGATTGCTTAAGTGAATTTTTTCATTTTTGTTTTATTGTCTTGGAAACATCACTTCAATTTATTTCTTTTCTAAGTAAAATCCCAAACTTTTGAAAAGAATACATTTAAATGGATTAGGAGGAAGTTTGCTATTGTTGTTCAGTTGTTTCAATCATATCTGACTCTTCATGACCACAATTGGGGTTGCTATTTCCTTCTCCAGCTCATTTTACAGATGATGAAACTGAAGCAAACAAGGTTAAGTGACTTTGCCAGGGTCACACAGTTAGTAAGTGTCTAAGGCCCAGATCTGAACTCAGGAAGATGAGTCTTCCTGAATCCAGGTCTAGCATTCTATCCACTGCACCACCTAGCTGCGTGTTAGTTTATGCCCCATGTGTGTATATGTGTGTGTATGTGTATATATCTATCTGTAGATAGGTAGAAAGATATACATACATATGTATGTATGTATGTATGTATGTATATGTGCATGTGTATTTCCATTGGTAGAGGAAGTTCTAAACCAGGAACTCTCTATGCCAATAAAATCACAGGTTTTACCTTCTTCCCCTAACCCCCACTCCCAGCAAAAAAAAGAGGGAATTCCTATAATTTCTCTGAAATTCATGGTAAATAGGTTCACTCTTTTCTGAGAATTTAGTGGACTCCTATTGGGGTAGGAAGATTTAAAAAAAGGTTCCTATGGTTATAATTTTCCAGTATATTGTAGGCAAAGCATCTAAGTCATCCAGATACTAACAGTAACCTTTTAAAAGAATGACAGAAAGTAACTATGAATGCTGATAATCAAAGAATATTTATTTCAGGGGTAGTGGTGGTGTTAGGTTTGTATATGATTGGGACTCTTTTGGCAGAATGGGGAGAGTAGACCCCCCAAACTTGGGGACAGTTGGCTGAAAGACCATCATGGGAAGGAATTTTGACATCGTGGGAAAAAAGTTTGATTCTCCTTACCCCAGAAATCGATATGAACAATGACTAAGAGATGGGTATGGATGATTGCAAATGGTTACCCAGTATGGACTCATGGAAGATCAGTAAAGAATATTGTGTGTGTGTGTGTGTGTGTGTGTGTGTGATAAGGGAAGCAGAACTATTAATGAAATTATGGGGATTTCATAGCTTATAATAGAAAGTTTGAATAAAACCTATTGTGAACTAATTAACATTAGAAAGGGCTGAGGTATAACAGTAATGCAGAGAAAGATTATGAGATATATATGAATGGTTGGAGAGACACAACCACAGCAGATGGAAAATGGTCCCCAAATGAAACAAAGATTAGTTAAAAGAATTTTTATGGGCAAAGTTCAGGAGGTTTCCCCTATGTTAAGAGCTGAGTGTTTGTAAGGAGAGTAGTTTTGACTTGCAGCCCAGGGCTTGGATGAAGAAAGATCTTTTTTTTTTCTTGTGACAAAGGGAGCTAAATGAAACTGGAAAGTAAATGTGAACTAGCATGATGTCTACCACAGTTTAAGTTCCATGGCATTAGAATTTTTCCCTCTTCATATTCCCCAGAGTATTTTCCCTTGACCTCTATTTTGCACTTATCACATTTTCTTTTTTGTGGTAGTTATTATTGTCGATATCATTTCTCCTCATTAGATATTAACCTCTTTGACAGGAGGTATATGTACAGTTCCTCACATTTAGCAGATGTTTAATCAATGTTTGTGGTTCATTGAAACATCCTTAGAAATAAACTAAGATCCAAGGTCCTCATTTCACAGATGAGCTTAAGTGACTTGCTTACATCACATGGCTAGTTACTGTTAAAGTCAGGTCTTTCAATGACTAATCAAGTATTTCTTCCCCTATGCTAGCTACACTACTTAAAACACTCATCCTGAGACTTCCAGTAAGTTGATAGGATGAGTAATCAGGACCAAACCCAGCTTTCCTTAATCACCTTGAAACAGTAAGAAATACAACAACAACAACAAAGGGGAAGGAAAAATCCTCACAAGAAAATCCTTGCCCTCCAAAACAGAAGATGCTGAAGAAATGGATAAACAAAATCCAAATCCAAATGAAAAATACTATGAGGTTGAAGTGAGGAGAAATTTCCAGAAGAAGTAAAGATCCAGATAGAGTAAAGATTTACTCCAATAAAAATTCAAAGAAGCAAAAATAAAAATAATGGAAGGAACCCCCAAGAGGTTAAGAAACTTAATAAAAAGAATTTAAAAAGATATAAGAAAGGAAATAAGAGTTCTTACAGATATTGTAAAAGACCAACAAGAGAATCAGCAGCTTAGAAATAATGGTGGAAAGGACTAATAAAGCACTGAACATTTGAAAACTGAGAATAGCAGATAGGGGCCCTATATGCAGAAAAGGAAGAATATATATGTAATAGCAAAATCAAAAGACAACTTTGAAAGAACATCTACAATTCTTAATTGCTAAAACAATTGATCTTGGAGATAGAACTTGGCAACACAATCTGAGAATCACTTACCTAGCTGAGGTGGGTACGAGTAGAGGAAATCATGAAACAAGAATAAAACAAAAAAATTAAAATATCATATTTTGTGAAATTGTGCAAAGAAAATTTCCAGCGAGTTTTAGAAATAGATGGCAAAATGCACCTAGGTAGTAGAATCCGTAAGATATTTTCTTAAAGGAGCCCCAAGTTGGGCTCACCCAGAAATGTAGTTCCAATAATCTAAAGCACCAATATCAAGGAAAGAGCCTGGGAAACAGCTAGGAACAGGTAGTTCACATATCAAAACCCACCAATTTGAATCATAGAGGTTTGTTCATTGGCAATGAAAAATGGAAAGAAAAAGACTAAAATGTGATTTATTTATAAGGAAAGGAAATCAACTTGTACCCTAGAATAATATATTCTGTAATGATAAGTGTACTCTTACTTGAAAAAAAGATGGCTTTTTACAGACTCTATCATGCCTCCAAAGAAAAGCGGAGATAACTAGAACTTTTAAAGTGCATTCTCAACAAAAAGGAGAAAAAAAAGAACAAAAACAATCTCAACAATTTAAAAAACATGTACAAATCCATGCAGTATAAAACAATTCAGTGAATTTTTAGTGTTTATATGCTGCAAAGAGACACTATTTTCCTTTAGAAGCTTTATTATCTATGAGAATCATTGAGAGAACAAAGAAAGAACAAGTACAAATACTTGAATGATAGACTAGTATTCTCAAAAAATGGAAGGAAAGGAGAGAGGAAAAAAGTGAATTAGTATTTTTTCATATCAGGGCACCACAGGTGATTTTTATTCAGTTTGGTGAAAGAAGAGGAAACATTGTGAACCACAATGTTATACATGGGGTGGGCTAATGAAGAGCCAAAATGATAATATTATTTAGAGTAGAATCAAGGTATCTATGCCTCCCATGGGAGGGGGTATATCTTATATGAATGGAGACATAGTAAATTACTTGAGTAAAACAAGCTACAAATAATTAGGACTGACTACAAAAAGCAAAATTCAGACTTTCCAGGCTGGGCTGGGGAGGGCGGTGGGGGTGACGTATTTATTGAAGTAGACTGGGGTTGAATTGTATCAAGCAAAAGAAGTTGTAAATGTGAAAATGTGATGGAATTTGTTAGAAGGAAAAACAAATTTAATAATTTCAAACTTGGATGTTAATAAGTTGTTTATCCATAACATGAGAGTTGCAGAATTGAATAGAAAATGATACCTACCAATTTGAGACATACACGGAAAGCATAAAAATATATTAAAACAAAAAGTTAAAGTTAGGTGCTAAAATGAAATTTGTTATACTTTAGATTAATTAATTAATTAATTAAAGCAAGAGTTGCAATCATATTGGGAAGGAAAAAAAAACAAAAAGAAAATAAAACAAAAAACCTAGTCAAAAGTATCAGAGAAATTAAATTATACTCAAAGGTGCTGTGTTATAAAATAATAGCAATACTAAACACACACACACACACACACACACACACACTCCCCAAAATGGAATAGCATTTAAGTATAAAGGAAAAGCTAATAGGAATGCAAAAGAAACAAACAAACAAATAAACAAACCCTAAGAAATCGACTTAGATTGTAGGAAGGAAAATTTACGGCATATTTTAAATCCTGACTGACTAACAGAAAAGTAACTGAATATAAAATATGGATCTGAATAGAAGGATGTAAAAACTTGACTTCATAGCCCTATGGTGATTACTAGCATAAATCTTAAAAGAATATGCTTATTTATCAATATTATATGACATCTTTACAAAAATTGATCTCATGATAGCAAATAAAGAACTCATGAGAAATACATCATCAGAAATATTAAACACATTTTCATAGTCCATAGAACAGATTACAATAAAAAAGAAAAATGAAGAAAAAGTGTAGACCTAAATTAAGACTAAGTTCTAAATTTTATCTTTGAGACTTTATATTAATAAAAGAGAAAAAAACCAAAAAAAATGAATTTAACATTAAGTTAAGATACCTGTAAAGCAAAACAACCAAACCAAAATAAAACAAAACAATAAATAATGGCAATAGATGGAAATTTGGAAATCTGAAGATGACCAATATGAAAACTAGAAGTCTATTGAACTGATAAAAATAACATCAATATTCTAGTAGCTAATTTTTTTTAAAAGATAGGAAAACCAATATCTGGTATCAAGAAGAAACATGAAGAGTTATTCATAAATAAAGATGATGTAAAGAAGATTATTAGAATCTACTTAACCCAATTATATGACAACAAAAAATAAAACTTAAATGAAGTATATGAATACTAAAACATTTAATCGGATCTCCAATCTTGTCAGTTTGGTGTTGTCTTACAATTAATACAGGTTGCAATCCATCTATGTCTTTCCTGTCCTTCATGGCTCTCGTCTGTATCTTCCCATAAGTTTGCCACCTGGACTCTATCCAACTCGATTTAAGCTTTCCTTGATTACCATTATGAGGTTATCAGTTGAGAGCTATGCCTGTACAAATCTAACCATCACCACATTATCAGCTCATCTTTCTACCTATCATGAATTGATGACATTTTTACTCCTGTTATTCTTGGAAATTCAATAGTTACATACTGTAGTGTATTCACACTAACCATGTATCTTTCCATTCCTCTGTGTCACATTCATTTTTAATTGTTCAGAAAACATTAAGTTGCAAAGTTTGCTGCTATACAGTAATACTGGTAGAAAAATAAATTTTATTGATACCTTGTTCAATAGGATACACTTTAAAAAAATCAGCTATGTGGAACAGAAGTTCAATCTTCTTTTTTATCCTTCATATATTGAAATGTTCATTTTTGTTGATAACAGTTAAACTCATATCTAAAATTTTTTTTTTAAAAAGAAGTAATTGGGAGATAATAGAAAGAACAACTATTAAGGCAAATAAATTATAGTGCTTGACTAAGTTGCTTTTGTTTCACTTTTAGTTTAATGAGCACTATTGTAAAGTACCAGAGAACAGTTTTTGTCAACATTTTCCCAGTCATATTAATTTCCTGACTGTGTAGGCAACCTTAGATGAGTATAACTCGGAGATAGAAAGTGTGCTAGAGGACAAAATATATTTGGAATTACTTTTCCTCTTTGTTAAAGAGGAGTAAGAGCATTTTTTTTTAAAGTTCCTTTCTAAGTTAACTCTTTGCAAAGAGATTTTACAACTCAGAAAATCCCCAAATTATTTGAGAAAGCTAATTTACTAAATTCTTATACTACAATATCTCTGTCATGGAGAGATAAATCTATTGTTTCTTTCTGTTTGGGAAAGGAAGAAAATAATACATCATGTTTTGATCTGTAATTAATTATAAGAGAATAGATTTCATTTTGGTCTAAAAGAACTGCCTATTTTATTCAGGTCATTATATTTTTGCATAAGAAAAAAACTCAAAAACAAATTGGCTGGCACATAATCATCTTACCCACAAGTCAAAGGACTGGTATTTATGAGTTTTCTTACAGTACAACCTCCTGCTTCTAGATAAGGTGTGGGGTCCTCCCCTCCCCTTAAGCAAATGTTGTAAGACTTTTCGGGATGGAAAGAAGCTTTCTCCTCTTCATGAGAATGCAAAGTGGGATTTACCGCCACACAATTTCTCTAGAGATCTACCTAACAAGGCAAAATCAGCAGGAAATCACTTTCCTTAGTATAGAATGTACTTCTCAAAATGTAATAGAAACTAAGAAGTTCATTTCTCTCTCAGTCTCCCTGATTTATGTTTCTTACTAATGAGTATTCTGAAAGTGAGGAAGATGGACTTCAAATTGCATTCACTGATGTGCTCTAGTAGCCTTGGCAGGTGACACTGAATATTGCTTAGCCCTCAGGTCTGATTTTTACTAGGATAGAAGCACACCCTAATAGTCTATACATTTTTGTCATCATTTGTATACCATACTATTAAAAATTCATATAAATGAATGAACAATTCATGTAAATGAAATACTAATGTGTAGCATTATATGTGCTTTGGAAAAGTACATTCAAATCAATTAACACACATTTATTATGCATGTATTCTAGGTATTGTGCTGAGACCTGGGGATACATAGAAAAAGCAAAAACAATCCCTCCCCTCAAGGAGCTTATATTCTAAAATGGATGAAAATACATATGTAGATGGGTACATATTTTGTATATACAACATATATGGAATGTAGTCTTAGAGCAGGATGTACTGGCAATTGGGAATGGGGCCCAGAAAGTCCTATTGCAGGATTCCTTTGAGTTGAGCCTTGAAGTAAGCTAGGGATTCTAAGAGGTAAAGATGAAGAGGGAGAATATTCTAGGTAAGGTCAAGAGATAAAATGTTGTGTATGATGTATAGCAAGTAAGCCAATAGATTTAGACCAGAGAGTGTGTGGATGGGAGCAATTTGTAAGAAGACTGAAATGGTTGGAAGGGGTTGGGTTAGAAAGAATTTTAAAGAGAGGACTTTACATTTGATGCTGGTGGTAATTTGATACTCTAGGTAAACACTGGAGTTTATTGAGTAGGGAGTTAGGGAGAGTTACATGGCTAGACCAAGGCTTTCAGAAAATCACTTTGGCAGTTTTGTAGACCATTGATTGGAATGGAGGGAAAATTGATGCAGGGGGCCCAATTGGGAGGTCATTTCAAAAGTTCCAGTGGAGGATGAGTAGGGCCTTCACTAAGGTGGTATTCTGTGAGTGTGACACATTGTAAGACAAGTGAATAAGATTAGGTCACAGTCACAAGATCTTTAAGAAAGGTTTCAAGAATTAATGATTTCTTTTTATTCCATCATTTGCCTGCACAAATACACCAAATGGTGACTACTATGAAATCATTATACGAACTCCAAATTTCCTTCTTGGGTTGTCTGTCATTGCCTTTTCCACCCATTTTGGCACTTAATGTGATGCTGCCTTGTATCAATGTAATCGTTTTTATACAAATATTGTGTTATCTGTTAAGAGTACTCACATACGCCTTAAGGCTAATGTGGAGGGCTCACTGTTTCAGAAAGACAATATCATTATAGCCTCTTCCAGTATAAGAAGTCTCCTGCCTCTTCCTCCCTGGGCAGGAGGAAGATATCAAGCACAGTTACATCGTATAGACATCTGGAGGAGAGGGTATTGCTAGGGGTCCCAACACTCCCCAGTGACTTATCAGGGACTGAATCATTCTCCATGAATTAGAAAAAAAATTTACTCAGATGCTCCACAGGGGAAGCCAGTCTAATAACTGCAAGAATCAATACACTTCTTCCTCTTTGGATCTCCTCATTCTACAACAGCATGCCACAAAATGGGATCACAAAGCACCTCAGTCTTACTTGGTATCATGCTTTTGATAGCCACTGCTGACATATTATCTCATCACCATACCTAGAGTACACCCTCCCTGGGGAAAAGATCTTGTCACTTTACATTTCCCACAATGCCTGACACAATGCTATGATTATAATTGGCACTCAGCACATATATGCTTAATTGTTAGGAGTTGAGATATATTTCACTGAAATTGACCTTTAAGCATAATCATAAGACACTTTTTTGTTGTTGTTGTTGGTTTTTTTTTTTTGTTTGTTTGTTTTAGTATCTGGCAAATGTTCCCAAGAAGTCATTTAGTTGGCCATGTCTAAATGTTCTTTTCCCTTATACTAAAAATGATTAAAAATAATATTTAGAAAGCACTTTAAGGTTTACAAAGCCTTTTACATATACCATTTCATTGCATAATAACACTGTTAGATAGGTGCCATTATTGTCTCCATTTTACAAATGAGGAAACTGAAGCTGAGTGATTAAATGACTTGCCTAGCTTTGCTGTATCTGAGTCAGGATTTGAACTCAGGTCTCTCCTCAGCTCTCCTGATTCCAAGTTCAATACTTTATCTACTGCACTGCATAGCTGCCATGCCTCTTCTCTTCTCTCTAGGCTCTTCCTAGAGAGGCTCGTTCCTTTCATACAGTGTTTCTGGATCCTTACTCTGATCAATAAACAAACAGATTTAAAAAAATATTTAAATGTTTTTTTCATTCAAATTTCTACTTTTAGAATTCTAACTCGTTTTCAAATCCTAGTTCACAAATGTCACTAATCAAGAAAAATGTTTGCAATTTTTTAGTCTAGCTAGACTTGTAGTATGTGAAGGTATTTTAAGAGTCCCTCCTCCTCATCCCACCCCTAGACATATTCCTGGTTTTTCTATACTTTGGGTACAACCTTTGGTGAGAATGTCAGACTTGACAACTGGTAATCAACCCCTTCTCTCATTTTGTGTTCTAACAGTAGAGTTTTATGTACTCTCATGAAACGATTGGAGAAAGGGCAACGTGTCTATGGCTTAAGTCATGAGAGTTATTTGAGGTTTTAGGAAGTTAAGTGATTTGTTTAGTCATAGTCACTCTGCTAGAGTATGAAAGAGGCAGGACTTAGAACCTATTGACCTTCTTTCCATTATATCATTGCCTCTCATTTCCTCTATATAGGTACCAAAGTCTCATATATTGAAATTGCATGTGACTAGGCTGGGAATTTCAAATCTATGAAATTCTGGATACTATAGGAAAGTGTTTTAATGCCCCCCTGCCCCCAGGAAGACTATGACTGGGGGTGTCACATACACTGGAAATTGTCTTCTGGGTACACACACACGCACACACACACACACACATATGTATATATACCAATATAATAATATAATCTAATATATTATATAATGATATATTCTAATATTCATATGTGTGTATATATGTATATGTGAATATTTGTAGCATGTGGACCTATCCAAGGTAACAAAATTTCTGCCGTGATGGAAAAGATGAAGAGAGCATCCATATAAACTAGGTTATTTAGTAATGAGTGGATGAATGAATGAAAACAAAATTATTAAGCATCTCCTAGGAGAAAGGTTATATGTTAAGCAAAAGGGAGAGAAACAATAAAAGAAAAACAATACCTGCCTTCAGGAGATTTACATTCTTAAAGGGGAAGATAACACCCACCAATAGAAGATGGGTGTCTGGAAAGGGTATTTTGGATTATTAAGTCACAGGGATGGTGATTGTTGCATGTTGGGCATACCCTTTTCAGGATTGGTACTTTGTTGATTTAATTACTGTCAACAGAACAAGAGGTGAAAAAATGGAGCTGGGGATAGGAAGAGAGATTTTATGGAATGCGAATGTTCAGCAGGCAGCACAGTGGGTCTATGTCTAATAATGAAGGCTAATAATGAAGAACTTCCAACGATCAGAAATATAAGGATCAAAGGGCAGGAAAAGCAGAGCCTAGGAAGAGAAGAAACATGGCATGAAGATTCAGATAGATATGGCCAGGTAAATAAGGGTTTTTTTAAACAAGTTTGGGGTCTATGACAGGGGAGCAAATAAATGTTTATAGAACACCAGCAGCTAGGTAGCACAGTAGATATAATAATGGGGCTGGTGTCAGGAAGACTCATCTTTGTAAGTTCAAATCTGGCCTCAGACATTTACTAGCTGTGTGACCCTGGGCAAGTCATTTAACCATGCTTGCCTCAGTTTCCTCTTCTGCAAAATAAGCTAGAGAAGGAAATGGCAAACCACTCCAGTATCTTTGCCAAGAAAACTGAAAATGGGGTCATGAGGAGTCGTATACAACTGAAAATAACTGAACAACAATAACCTTACTTTAATTTCATTGACTACCTTGAAAATGTGTTGTTTAAATGTTATACATGATCAATAGAATTGTAGCAGCCTAGAATCACAGATTTATAGATGAATGTGCCCTCAAAGGTGATCAAGCCCAATTCTATCATTTTACAGATAAAGACACTGAGGAAACTAAGTCTATAAGATTAAATATACATCTTAGCCTGGTGTGTCAAATATACCTACAATGCATTTCCAACTTATCTTTCCACACTAGTTCATGCTACTGTTCTTCATGAACTAGACAAATGGACTGACACTCCTGGCCTGCACTGTCTAAGCCTTAGTGTGGGCCATCATCTGTCCTTGGAATACAAAGATCTGTCCATGTCCTTCCCTTACTCAGTGAACTTTAGTGACTGCATATTCTTTATAGGATCAAATTTAAAGTCTCTATTTGACATTTAAAGCCCTTCCAATCCAGACTTTATCCTACCTTTTTAGACATTATACATTTTCACCCTTACTGCGTTCTATGGTACAATCTGTCTTTAAAAAAATTTCTTTCCTCATGTACCACACTCCATCTTGTCCTTATGCCTTTGCACTGGCTGTAAGTTTAAATGAAGGGAAGGACATAAATATTTATATTATACCTACTATGGGCCAGGCACCATTTTAAGTGCTTTTTTTTAAATTAAAAAAAACTTTTTTTACAAATATTATCTCATTTCTCATTTCATCCTCACAATAACTTCTACTATCTACTAGGCACCATCCTAGACTCTGGTGATATGAAAAATTATCAGTCCTTGTCTTCAAGTAGTTTGAAAATACTTAAAATGTTAAAGTTGGAAAAGTAAATATGTAGGTAAGACATTATTTTCTTCAAATATGTGAATGGAGGAATGATTAGATTTATTCCACTTGGTCACTGAACTGATCAATGGGTGGAGGTCACAGGAAGGCAGGTTTTGGTTCAATATCAGAAAAAAATTGCTAAAAATTCAAGCTGCCTACAAATGGAATTGGTTGCCTTAATGAGGTAATCAGTTAATTCCATGTGGGCAGAGTTCTTCAAGAGGAAGGAAGACACCTTGAGTGATGATGTTGCCAAGGAGATTCAGGGTCCATGGAAGTGTTGGAGCAGATCTTCCTATGATTTCTTCTAGCTCTAAGATTTTATGTTTCTATGATCTATTTCTCACAAAACCAAGAAAGACTAAGATATGGCAGAAAATCAGCATAGCACAAAAGGGTCTCTCAAACAGCAGGACCTGTTATAGTTCTTGTCTCCTTGACTTCACAAAAATTCAGAGTTGAACAGGACTTCAGTGACTGCTGAGTCAAATCCACACCTGAACAAGAATGTCTTCTGCCACATTCCCAACTTTTCATCATCCAGATGTTCCTTTAAGGCTTCCAGTGATGGAAAACCCACTGCCTCCTGAGGTAATACATTCTACTTTTGAATATCTCCAATTTACTTTTATCAAGGTGAAATTTTCCTCTCTTGCAATTTTTAATTTTAATTTTTAATTTCATTTTAATAATACTAATGATGATGTTGATGGCAGCTAATATTTATATACCACTTACTATGTGCCAGGTACTGTGCTAAGCACTTTACAGTAATTATTTCATTTGATCTACACAGCAACCCTGAGAATTAGGTTGTTTTTTTTTTTTATAGTTGAGAAAACTGAGTCAAACAGAGATTAAATGACTTAGCTAGGGTCACACAGCTAGCGCCTGTGGCCAGATTGACCTCAGGTCTTCCTAACTCTAGGTCTGATACTTTATCTACTGTACCACATAGCTTCTAATTCTGCCTTCCAGTGCCAACAAGAACACATCTAATACTTCTTCCCTATTTTGTTGTTGTTCACTCATTTTCAGTCATGTCTGACTCTTCATGACTCCATTTGGGGTTTTCTTGCCAAAGATACTGGAGTAGTTTGCCATTTCTTTCTCCAGCTCATTTTACTGATGAGAAACTGAGGCAAACAGGATTAAATGACTTGCCCAGGGTCATACAGATAATATGATATCACTTCAAATATTTGAAGACAAATGTCATTTCTCTTCTAAGTCCTCTCTTCTCCAGCCTAAATAATGCAATTTTCTTTAGTTGATCCTCATATGGCAGGAGCTTAAGGCTCTATACCATCATGACCCTCTTCTGGGTACTGTCTAGTATTTTTAAGAACCCTCCTAAAATGTGACTCACAGAACAAAACCCAAAACTCAAGATGTATTCTGTCCAGAGAATCACCTCACTCCTGAATTTTAACAAAACCATAAGCTTTAGGTAGCTCCCATCCTACTCTAGTAACTCATAGCAGGCCATTCATTGTAAGTTCAAAGCTATTTTGTTGCAGTTTCTACATATTGCTCCTAATTTTATTCTCACATAGACCAAGAGCTAACCTCTCTCTATTCCATAAGACAAAGCTTCAAATATTTGAATTCAGGTATCCCTTTAAAGAAGCGGTTTAGGCTCAAAGGCTTCATGATGTTGATCCAAGGGTTTGGGCTAAAAATGATTTGATGGTATTTTATGCAATTAATAATTTCAGAATGTTACAAGTAGTATATTGAATTGTCCCAGGGGTTCACAACACATTTTTGTAGTTGTCATTGAAAGGAGTTTCTGAACAAAACCACTGGGAACCACTGTCCTCAGGCCTCTCTTTTGTAGGCCAAAACCCAATTTTTCACTCAGATTAGGTAGGTTTCCTGTTGAATAGAGGAATCTGGGAAAAATAATACTTAATTGAAATTAAAAAACAAACAAACTCGTAAAGGTGTTTTTCTGGGCACCAGGGTTGCTTCTTTCCTATTGCCCCTCAATTTACCATGAATTACCAAATTATCCATCTCACCACAAGGCATGGCTCATGCAAATGTCTTTTTATTTCTCCAAGTCCTTTCTGAAAATATACTCTTTTCAGGGCAATTTCAGCTTCCTCCAGTGCTATTTCATCATGATATTTGCAAAAATAAGAGCAGTAAATATTTCTCGTTCATGAGACCTATATTTTCCCCTGGAATTTGTTTAATTGCATTCATTGTTTGTTTCAAAGTAGATTTATATTGTGATAGATTACTGACTATGCCAGTTTTTATGGTCAGAATGTCATAGAGTGGAAAAGCCTTTCTTAAGTACTTACTCTGGGCCAACCACTGTACTAAGTGCTGGGAATGCAGAGGAAGTCAGGCAGCCCCTACTCTTGATGAGTTCACATTCTAACTGAGGGAGACAGCACCTATAGGGGAGTTTAGGGGATGAATAGATGGAAAATTTGTTGGTCCTGGAGGTGCACTGTGGGAAAAGGGAGATCCTGATAGGATTTGAGTGGGTGGGGTTCAGGGAGAGGACACAGGGAAAAGATATAACTCAAAAGTTGAAAAAGAGGAAGGGAAGTACAGAGATAAAAGAGAGACAAGAAAAGCAGTTATCTTGGGCAACTCCCAATTTAGGTGAAATCTTTCTCCTTTTTTAGTCCAGGAATTCAGGGGCTATAATGGGAATTAAAATTTTAATTCCCTGATCTGTTTTAGAGATCTGTACCTACCCAATTACCAACTCATGAACAGGGTTATGAGAGGGAATGTGGGTTCTAGTATCTACAAGACAGATGAGAAACAAATTAGGACTTAATTAGCCAGAAAGGGCAGCTAAGTGGTGAAGTTGATATAGTGCCAGGCCTAGTGTCAGGAAGACTTGCCTTCCTGGGTTCAAATCTGGCTTCAGACATTTACTAGCTGTGTGACCCTGGGCAAGTCACTTGACCCTGTTTGCCTCAGTTACCTCATCTGTAAATGAACTGGAGAAGGAAATGGCAAACCACTGTAGTATTTTTACCAAGAAAATCCCAAATAGGGTCATGAAGAGTCAGACATTACTGAAAATGATTGAACAACAAGAACAACAAACAGGGAAAACCTGCTAGGAATGTTCCCATCCTTTATCCCACCATGAGACACTTCTGGTAACTTTCTAGACCTAGGAAGACTACTCATATCACTGGATCTTCCACCTCATTCAACCTAATGGCCAGGATGTGGTAGGAAGATGTAGGCAAGAGTGTGTATATATTGGGGGAGAGTCCATAAAGGTCTTGGTTCCAGAGTGACTTTGGTGAAACTTAATCTTTTAATACTTTGAGAAAAATTGAGGAGGGAGAAGCAGAAAGATGTTGAAGAGGAATGGTAATCAAGTTTGGAGAAATGTGGGGAGAACCAAGTCCATAGCATTTACAAAATTAATTTCTGAATGAAGAACAAAATAAATATTTAGAGAACTATGTGATATCTTTGCTGAAGATATTAGGGATATAACAACAACATGTCCAATGCATTGAAATAAAGACTGCATTAAAGGTAGAGGCGTTGTTGCAAATACTGCATGAAAAAGCTGTCAACATTCTTTTTAGAAAGATGATGCCCAATTATATGTAAGGCCTGTAGAGTAATTTTAAAATATAGTCACTCTGCCAAGCATAACTGTAATGACTTGTGGTTAACTTGTTTATAGCAAGGATAAGAATGTTTTACATGCTCAGTACACACGCAGATTAGATCCCCACAGTTACCCTCCATGTTGTGAATTTACTGGAAGCAGAAGGGGCAGACACAAAATGAGTTGGGGAGGTAGTGCTTTCTTACAGGGCCTGACTGTGTTTATGAGTAGGAGGAAACCTGTTCACCCAAATAGGAAGCTGATGGCTAGAAGGTTAATTTATCTGAAATGTGTTATACAACTTGCTATCAGGACTTTTGGCACAGAAGTATAGTGGTAAGTGCACTGGGCTTAGAATCAAGAAAGATCTGGATTCAACTCTAACCCATGATACCAAATCTGTGATCAAGGGCAAGTCACTCTAGCCTCTCTGAATCCCCACTTTTCTAAAATATAAAATGGAGAAGAGAATTATTATGGTATTTAACTCATGGGGCCATTATGAAAATAATGTAAGATAATACATGTAAAACACTTGGCAAACCTCAAAATACTTGGAACTGTATAAAAGTCAACTGTGACAATTGATGATTATAGTGGTGATGATATCGCTTCAGTTCAATTAGATTCAACAGACATTTTTGGAATGCTCACTACTTTTCCACAGCATGACATTGGAGACAAGGAACACTAGGACTTGGAGAGAGTGTCCAACATGGTGCTCTGGGTTTGGAGAATACAAAAGAACTACATGACATAGTCTCTGGCTTCAAGAAGTTTGCCTTTTGGAGGCATCTGGCGGCACAGCACATAAAACATTGGATCTAGAATCAGGAAGACCTAAGTTCCAGTCCAGCATTAAGTGCTTACTAGCTATGTGACCCTGGGCAAGTCATTTACCCTCTGTTTACCTCAGTTTCTTCAACTGTAAAATGAGGATAATACCTTGCAGAGTTGTGGTAAGGATCAAATGGAATAATATTTGCAAATGTGCTTAGCAGGGTACCTGGCACATAGTACGTACTATATAAATGCTTATTGTCTTGACTTACCTTTCCCTCCTCTTATTGGAGAGTGGATAGTAGGAAATAGTTATAGAACAAATAAAGCAGTAAACAATTGGTGTGACTTTATACAAATTACTAAATCTCTGTGGTCTTTTCTTTCTTCATAAGTATAACGAGGGGTATGGATTAGATAACTTTTAATGTCTTTCCAGGCCCAAGAGACCTTCCAGACCTATGCCCCTAAAAATGACTTAATTAGTTAATTACTATCAAGCATCAAGAATGTATGGCATGGACATAATAGAAAAATGCTATTGTTTGGAGTTATCACAAAAGGACTCTTGAAAGGGATAAGACTTGGTATGCAGAGCTAGAAAGAACATCACTTTACAGATGAGGATTAAAGTGCAGAGAAGTTCAGGGGATCATTTATGCTTACATAACTAGTATATGACAGAGCCAAGTTCTGAACCCAGGTATCTTGAAGATTCTATGGCACAGGGCAAGCACTGACACAGAGGTCAGAAGAAGCAATACAAAGACACTGTCAAGGTTTCTCTGAAGAACTTTAGCATCAATTGTGAGACATGGGAGATGCTGGCATAGGACTGTCCAACATGGCATGCTCACATCAGAGAAGGTGATGTGCTCTATGAGTGAAGCTGAATTGCAGTAGCATAAAGGAAACATGAGATGCACAAATCTAGACACATCTCCATCCCAACTGTTCAAATGGACTATTTGTGCCCAACCTGTAGTAGAGCCTTCTGCGCTTGTATTGAACTGATCAGTCACAGTCAAAAACACTGTACCTTGACTCCAACATCATGATATCATTGGTCCCCTTTGAGAAAGAAGGATGAACAACAATGCCTAGTGTACTTCCAATACACCATACTGTCTCATGGGTAGAAGCTAGCTAACAAAGAAGAGTAGCAAAGACTTGGTCAATAGCTCTAAGGTGATAATAATTCACATTTTTATGGAGTTTTTCTTACAAAAACCCTCAGAGGAAACTTAGAATCTGAACAGAATAGATCACTGTGATTGGAGACAAATGAGAATGCTGGGGAGTAGTGACAGATGGAGTTACCAAGAAAGGTTGTGGGGAAGCTATTGGAAGCCTTTAATGCCAAGCACAGAAGATCAAACGTGATAGACAAAAAGAAGTCACTAATATGCATGATAAATTCATTTTTGAATGTGAACAATATGACATGTTTTACTTGACTCTGCTTATGTAATACTGGTGTTCTATTTCTTTCTTTGTTTTTTTTTAAGTCATCTCTTCTCCAAACTGAACTGTACCAGATCCTGAAGTTAGCCTTTGCATGGCACATTTCCTGATTCTACCAACAGTCTGGCACCTCCTTTGGATCTTAATATCTTTCCTCAAATGGGGTGGGTGGAACTGGTTGAAGTACCTCAGATGTGGTCTAACCAGAAGAGAATATGATGAGACTTTCATCCTCCTCCTTCTGGATATTGCATTTCCATTAAGCAGCCAGATATCATGGTAGGTCTTTTGGACTTCTATGTCACATTGATAACTCACATTTAACTTACAGTTTAGTAAAACCCACATACTTTTTTCTATCCCTGCCCCAATCCCCACTATTCTGCACTTGTATGTTTGACTTCTCAAAGCAAATAAAGGGCTTTGCTTTTATCCCTATTAGATTATACTGTATTAAATTTGTCCCATTGCTTTAGCCTGTTAACATCTTTTCCAATCTTGATTCTGTCACCCAAAGTGTTAGCTATCCCTTCCTTTCATGTCATCTGAAAATTGGATGAGCATATTTCCTCTATATCATTAACCAAGTCAATGATAAAAGCAAAACAAAACAAAAAGACAATGCTGATTATCAGTAAACTAAATTCAGATCCCTAGAATGCCTCACTAGAGACCCCTCCCTTAAGGTTCTGATACATTTATCACAGTGGAATCTGGTTCTGGTCATTCAGTGAGTTCTGAATCTACATAACTATAATATTTCTGCCTTATCCCCAGGGATATAATGGGAGACTTTTGCAAGTCTTTTCCTTGGATCTTCTAGTCTAGTAATCATAAACTCTCTTTCTCTCTCTCTTTGTGTGTGTGTATTGTTCTGTGTTATCTTGGGAATTAAATAGGATTTTGCTTTTCATAAGATATTTGGATTACTTTTCTTTTTCTTATACAATCTCTTAAGAAAGCTTTGTGTTCTCTTTGAGGATTTGCTGCTCACCATTTCCCCTGCCCTTTCTTTGTTTCTCTCTCTGTCTGTCTCTTTCTCTTACACACATACACATACCCTCCTGTCCCCTTTTGTCTGTTTCTCTCTTCTGGTGCTTTGGAATGATATTGAGGGGTTTTCTTCCGTGAATTCTTTGATATTTCAGGGTTTTTTTTTTTACTTACAGATATCTATATCAATCACTGTCCTTCTCTTTTTCTGATGCATATGCCCCAAGCCTGAGCTTCCAGACTGACTCAGCCCTCGCGCTTGGGGGGATTTAGTGTTCACCTGCCCATGTCCTTGCCCAAAGTATACTCTGGGGAGATGGACTTGACTCTACCTTGGATTCAGTCCCCTTTCTTTCTGGCCTGGCATGGTAATTTATGCTGGCCTCCTGCCCTAATTCTTCCATTGGCTCTCCTTTGCTTCTCACAACTGGGATGAATCAGCATTTGCTGCTTTTTGCAGGGTGGAGAGAAGGGGTAAGCAAGGTGTTTTTACCAAAAACATTCTTAAGGCTTCCTAAGCTTCCTAACTCAGGGCTAGATTCCTATCAGAGGAAAGTATATTTTTAATCCCTCCCTCCTTACCTCTTTTTCTTGTAGTTACAAGTGGGTAGAAAGAGGTAGCAGGAGAGGTGAGGGGATTCCAAGATGTACTGTAGGTATAAGACTAGGACTTTGTAGTCTGGGATGTGGAGACTGGTAAAGCTTGAGGTTGCTGAGTGAGAGGTTTAAGGATTATAGTTCTCTGGAGTTAATTCATAAGGACTTTGCCTTGTTAGGTTCCCTCTTCTTTGTTCTGTGAATTCAGCTTTAATTATTTCACATCTGGTGCATAATTTCTTTTTTTTTTTTGAGAGTTCAAAATTTAAAATGACAAAGCCACCATCTTGTTGAACATAGGGCCCAGAAATCTGAAAAATGACTTGCTAACAATTAAAGTTCTCCAAAATTGGAATTATCTCTTTAAGAAGGTAATGGGTTCTCTTTCATTAGAGATCTTCCAGCAAAATTTAGATCATTTGTCAGGTATTGTATAGTTGGTATTCTTGGCTTCTGAGATTGCTGCCATCTCTGAGGTCCAGTGATTCTACAACTTGATATTTGCAAATAAAATGATTAAGTACTATTTAATAAAAATGTTATAAATATTTAACTGAGCTGCCACACTTCTTAGATACATTGGAAGCATAGCTACAAATGTGCAGCTCTGTGAAAATATATTCCTCATTTTGACACTGGAAGCAATTTTATATAGTTATTGCTATATGACAATGCATCCAAGGTATAGTAAATAGAGTGCTAAAATTGGAAAGAGAAAAAAATAGATTCAAATCCAGCCAATGAAGCATTCTGGGCTGCGTGACCCTGGGCAAATTAATTAACTTCTAAGAACAGTAGACAATTCTTTAAGACTATAACATTGCAGAGAAGGTACAAAGCTGCATTGGGAGAGGATGTGTCCTCATTTGAGAAATCCCTATATCAATGAAATCACAGATCTACTCCCTATTCCCTATCTCTATTACTGTATGTTTTGCAACTACATAGGAAGGACTCTGTGAGAAATTTTTTTCATGGACATTTCTCTGATGGAGAGTGAGAAGCATCATTTTGGGGATGTACATAAAGCTGTATTAAGGTGGAGACTTCATAAATGTTGGTACCAAAGGTCTTGAAAATTAGTGAGAAAAATGAAAAATAACTAGAATTCTGCCTGAAGGATTTGTGGGGATTTTGGGGTGGCCAGCCAGAATACAAGTCCTGAAAAATTATGATGGCTTCACATGATTGCCCGACATAAGACTGCCAAGATAAAAGGAGCACTGTGTTAGCCAGTAAGCTATGTGCCGGGCTTTAAGGCCAGCCCTAAGAGGATCTTAGATAAGATCCCTCAGCTCTTTAACAAGATCATTCTATCTAGTAAATTTGTTCTTTACTTTTATCTCTTTGCCTTAGATGTGACTAAAAGCCTTTCTAAAAAAAATCACTCCTGGTTCTGGGTGAGCTATTATAAAGAAAGGGGTGACAGCTAGTAAAGACAGGGTTCAATTCAAAAAAAGTCAACAAACATTTATTAAGTGCCCACTATGTGCAAATTCAATATAGTTACAGAAGAAATCTCACATTCTGGGCGGGCTTCAGAATTTTGGCTCAGGTTCTTTTTGGCTCAGAGTTAACCCTTATTTCCTCAAAACTTCAGAGGAGAGAACAAATACAATGTGAATATTGAGGAACAACAAAGAATAAGTCAGCTTATTCTATTAGCTAATGATTTTATACAAACCTTTTTAGTATTTACTGAATTTTCAGTATTTACTGGTATTTTTTATTTTTATATTACCTGAATATCTCTCTCCCTTCTTCACCCAGCTCTTGTAACAGAATTAAAAAGAAAGAGGAAAGAAAAATGTTTCAGAAAAATTAATCAACATATTGCCTAACTCTGATTTATAAGCCCTACACCCCTTCAGGCATAGACACAGACACAAAGACACACACACACACACACACACACACACACACACACACACACACACATTTTTGCTTAAAGATGGGGTATAGACCCATTTTCTTATCTATTCTCTGGAAACAAGGTTAGTCATTGAAATTATTCAGCATTCAGTTTTAGGACTTTTTTGGGGGGGGGTTAGGCAATGGGGTTAAGTGACTTGCCCAGGGTCACACAGCCAGTGAGTGGTATGTATCTGAGGCTGGATTTGAACTCAGGTCCTCCTGATTCCAGGGCCGGTGCTCTATCCACTGCGCCACCTGGCTGCCCCTCCAGTGTTAGGATTTTATTGGGAAAGGGGAGGCATTGTTCTTTCATTTCCATTTATGTATGTATATTGTTTCCTTGTCTCTGCTTCCTTTGTTCTTCATCAGTTCATACATATCCCCCCACATTTCTCATAATTCTTCACATTCATAATTTCTTATGGTCCTATAATAGTCTATAACAATTTGTTTAGACATTATTTAATTAATGGGCATCTACAGTTTCTGGTTTTGCGCTACCAAAAAAAAAGTGCTTCTATAAACATTTTGGTCATATGGGGTTTTTATTTTAATGAATTTTTATTCATTTTTTTGTTTTTATACTACTTATGTTTCCCCTAATTCTTCCATACATCTTCCCAGAGACACATTCCTAATAATAAAGTATTTTTAAAAGAAAAAAAAAAGAAAAGAAAAAAACATTTAGTTAAATCAATCAACATATCAAAATAAATGATGTTAGATCACCTCAAGTCAAGCATTTATTAAATGCTTACAATTTTTCAGGATTTGGGATAAGCTCTAGGGATACAAAGAAAGGCAAAAAACAAAGAAGCAAATAAAAAAGCAGTCCTTGTTCTGAAAAAGCTCATAATTTGATGAAGGAGAAAACAGGAAAACAGGTGACAGAGTTGACAGGCCTGGAGTCAGGAAACTCATCTTCATGAGTTCAAATCTGGCCTCAGGTACTTACTAGCTGTGTGACCCTGGGCAAGTCACTTAACCCTGTTGGCCTCAGTTTCCTCATCTATAAAATGAGCCTGAGAAGGAAATTGCAAACCACTCCAGTATCTTTACCAAGAAAACCTCAAATGGGGCCATGAAGAGTCAGGACTGAAAAAATGATTGAACAATTTGGAGGAAATCTCAGAGGGAAGTCACTAGCATGGGAGTGGGGGGCAGAAGGGAAGAAAATGAGCAGAATAGACTTTTTGAAGAAAATCACAACTGAGTCTTGAAAGAAGCCAGGGACCCAGGATGCAGAGATGAAGAGGTAGAGTATTTCAAGAGTAGGACACAGCCAATGAAAACACTCAGAGTAAAGAGTAGGAATGTCATGTGTGAGGACCATCAAGAAAGCTAGTGTTGCTACATCATGGAGTCTTAGAGGTGACTAAAGCATTAGAAGAATTGAAAGCCAAGAAGATACCAAGTTCTAAAGGACTTTAAAGCCAAATAGAGGATTTTAGATTTGAACCTGGATATAATAGGAAGCCATTATAGTTTATTGAATAGAGGAGTGCCTTGGAAGATCCCTTTGGCAGCAGAATGGATGATGGATTGAAGAAGAGAGAGATTGGAGACAAACAAGGAGTCATTGCAATAGTCCTGGCAGGATGTGATGAGGACCTCTACCATGGTGGTATCTGAGAGATACTGTGAAGGTGGAAATAATAAGGTTTGCCAACCCATTGGATATGGTGGATGAGATACACTGAAGAGATGAATATGATACCTAAGTTGTGAGCCTGGATGAGTAGGACAATGTTGGAACTTTTGAGAGTAATGGAGACAGAGGAAGAGCCAAGATGGCAGAGTAAAGGTAGGGACTCGCCTGAGTTGTCCCCCAAACCCCTCCAAATACCTTTTAAAATGTCTCTAAACAAATTGTAGAGCAGCTGAACCCACAAAAAGATGAAGTAAAATAAATTTCCAGCCCAAGACAACTTGGAAGGTTGGCAGGAGAGGTTGCACCAGGGTGAAAGAGGAGCACAATTCAGTGCAGGCTACACCATCTCAGACTAGGCCCCAACAAACCTGGAGCAGACCTTGGGGTAACTGAATCAGGGGCAGCAATGGCAGTTTCCAGACCTCTCAGCCCACAGACATCAAAGACAATTTGGAAGATCAGCAAGAAAGGTCTGTTGCACCTGGGTGAGAGTGGAGCACAGTCCAGCATAGGCCATACCAGCACAGGCCTGGCCCCAGCAAACCAGGAACAGACCTTGCGAGTGACTGAATCAGCAGCAGCAGGGGCAGCAACTTCTTCTGGAGCTCTCAGCCCACAGATGGTAAGAGGATTGAACAACTGATCAGAAGAAGATTGCAGGGGTCTTTTTGCTAGCTCTGAGGCAGAACTCTGTTGCTTTGCCCATAGTTGAATCCAGATCGCAGTCCTGGGTGGCAGTCCCAGGGTAAGGAGGAGCACTAGCACAGCAGAGCTAGCAGCAGCAGTGGAGGGGGGGTGTCTTCACAGTTCCAGGACAGAAAAGCATTCTTGCAGTCACTCACAGACCAGAGCAAAGGCCAGGAGAGTAGTAAACACTTCTCCCTAGATCATACCACCTTGGAAGAACTGAAAACTTACAGGTCCCTAGAAGTATCTCTGAAAACAGCTGCACAAAACCCCTGAAGTTTGGGACAGTGTTCCCTCCACCCTGGAAGCAGAGTCCGACTTTAACAAAGAGTTAAAAGTCAACTGATAGGCTAGGATAGGATAGGAAAATGAGCAAGCAAGGGAAAACTCTTTGACTATTGAAAGTTACTATGGTGACAGGAAGATCAAAACACACACTTAGAAGAAGACAACAAAGTCAAAGCTCCAATATCCAAAGCCTCTAAGAAAAATATGAATTGGTCTCAGGCCATGGAAGAGCTCAAAAAGGATTTTAAAAATCAAGTAAGACAGGTAGAGGAAAAATTGGGAAAAGAAATGAGAATGATGCAAGAAAATCATGAAAAACAAGTCAACATCTTGGTAAAGGAGAGTAATGGGGAAATTTGGAAAAGTGGAGGGATTTTGGGGAAAAGCTAATGAATTCAATTTGGGCATGAGTTTAAGATGTCTATGGGACAATCAGTTTGTGATGTCCAGTTCAGCATATGTGAAGTTGAAGATAGGTGATTGGAGGTCAGAAGAAAAATTAGGTTTGGCTTAATAGACCTGAAAATTATATGCATAGAAATGATAGAGCTAAATCTATTAAAACTGAGATTTTTGGGGCATGTGCAACAAGATGGAGGAGAAAACATTTTCTCCAGGCCTCTCAGACTTCTCCAAAATAGGATTTATGCACAAGGATAAAGTAATTTTTATCTGGTTTCATGGTCTAAGGCACCAACAAACCTAATGAGGTAATAAATCAATAAACTAAGAGCATACTAGGATAATCCATAATCATGAATGTTCTCACTTAGCACCACCTCCCCCATTGGCCACCACTCTCTGTGAGGGCTGAACAAGTTTACTCACAGGCTTGACATAGAACTCAACTTGCCCTGCCCCAATTCTCCCCACCCCTGTTTTACAGAAAACCAAGAAGTAGAAGAATACTCAGTCTGGGAAAGCAGTGTGAGAGTCCTCTGTGCTACAAGTGTTTAGTCAGAAAACAGAGGAACAGTCTGGGACAGGGTGCCAACATATGTGTGGCTCTGCTAGTTGTAACTAATTCTAGTCCCACATAAATCACTTAAGGCAGAAATCAAGGCGGGTAAAAAGTGAATTGCCTAATGTGGTAGAAGACTGAGATAGCCTTGAGCTCCAGTCCTTGGGGAAGCTATCATCAAAGGAGAAGGAGTCAGAAAGGGAGTGATAGGGGAGTACAAAGGAAAAAAAAAAAACACTTAAATTACTTAAGCCCTTGGGAGTAACAAAATTCAGTTAAATGACTTGAACCTAAGCAGATAAACCAACAAGGAAAATATTAATAGCAGAGGAAATATGGTCTCTAGATCATTTAATTGAGTCCAGAAATCTGTGAATAACTATTTGAAGACAAAGAGTGAGTCAAAACTTGATAACATAGAGGACCCTTTGGATTCCCAAATGAACATGGAACTATAGCAGAATGTTCCTGAAAGGTTTAAAAGAGAAATAAGTAATGTGAAAACAGAATTTATGGCATTCACATCACAAATAATTGCTGGAATAGAACAACTTGAATCCATACTACCAAACTTCACCAAAGAAACAAAAGAGAAAACAGTTAATTGGGAATACAAACACAGAAGTAAAGGGATATCTGGAATAAGAAAAGCAAAAAGCAATAATGTTAAAAGAAAGCATTGATCTTTAAGACAGGAGGCACAGAGACAGCTAAAGGATTACAGGTCTTCCAGAAATATACAACAAGTCAAAAAGGTTGAACATAATAATGTAAGGAATAATACAGGAGAACTGCTAATGGCTTCTGAACATAGAAATAAATTGTTAACTGAAAGAACCCAAAGATTCAAAAGAATCTTTTTGTCAATGACCTTCTTGACATATATACCTGACAGTGGAATTCAAAGGGTGTGGTCATTTTTGTCATTCTTATAATTGCAAATTGTTTTCCTTAGTGGTTAGACCAATTCATGGCTCTATCAATGGTATAATGCTGTGCCTGTTTTTTTGTTTGTTTTTTTTTTACAACTCTTCCAGCATTGACTATCCCCATCTTTTCTTACTTTTGCCAATTTGATGATTATGAATAGAAACCTTGGAGTTGTTTTAAAGTTCATTTATCTTACTATTCATAAGTTGGGGCAATTTTTCATGTAATTCTTAATAGTTTTCAATTCCATTGAAATGATTCATATCCTTTAACTACTTACCCATTGGAGAATGAATGACTTTTGGTCTTATATATTGATATTGCTTCCATATAGATCTTGGTTATTATATGGTTCTTGGTCATAATAGATGAAAGGACTTTTTCTATTTGACAGTTTCACATCTTTTTCTGGTTGCATTGATTTTGTTAATAAAAAACAACCTTTCAATATGAATTTCTATCTTAAAGACAAAATTTTCTTTTTTAAAATATAAAATTCATAATTTTCATTAAATGAAATTGAGAAGATTTTGCTCAAGTGAAATCAATGCACATAGAATAAGAAAGAGAAGCAGTCAAATGGGAAAGAAAATCTTTGTATAAAATTTCTCTGATAAGGATTTCTATCCTATATCTATATCTAGAGAGATTACTAATAGAAATATATGGGCAAAAGGTACTCCCCAACGGAGAAACCATCAAAAGATGTAAATAAACAGTTCTTAAAAAAAGAATTACAAACTATCCAAACCTATATGAAAGAATGTGGCAAATCACTAATAATAAAAATGCAAATATAAACAGCTTGAAAATTTCTTCTCACATTCAGTAAATTGGCAAAGATGACGCAAAATGTGACTAGTTAATATTAGTGGGGTTGTGCAAAGAGAGGCACACCGATGAATCATTGGTAGAGATGTGAATTGGTCCAACCATTCTAGAAAGCAGCTTGGAATTAAGCAAAATATACTCTGAGCAATAAATTTCACTGCTATGTATATACCTCTAGGAGGTTAATATCAAATGGAAGGTTTCCACATACACTGAAATTTTTAGAACAGCACATTTTGTTGAAGCCAAGAAATGGAAGTAAAATAGATGTCTATTAATTGAGGTATGGTTAAACAGATTGTGGCCCATAAATATAATTAAATCTTACTTAAAATAAATGAAAAACATGATGAATATAGAGAAAGAAGGAAAGATTTATATGAATGGATACAAACTGAAGTAAGGAGATCCAGGAAAACTAAATAGACAATGCCTACTGTGATGTGAAAGAAAAAGGAAACTACAAAGACCAAAAATGTTGATATTCAAAGTAGATATAACATATCTATATTCTGTAAAAATAGAAGACATATGAGAAGAGATTACTCTTGACTCCTTTGAAGAGATGGGGGTCCTTGGTATGAAATTATTGTATAGGATATTAGCTTTTTAAAAATACATTTATTACTTTTGCTGATTTTTTCCTTCCATTTTTAAAAAAATATATTTATTATAATGGATAGCTTTCTGGAAAGAAGGAAGGAAATATAGGGAGGAAATGAAGGCAATGTAAAAACAAAACACATTCTATAAAAATCTGTTTTTTTTTCCTTAAAACACACATGACATAGTGACAGACTTTCCATCTAAAAGCAAATGGTGGCTCAGAAAGCAGAACTCTAATAACTTTTCCAACACATGCTGACATCTGCAGGCTCTCCTTTCCCATGGGTGGGTGATAGTTATGTCCAGAATTGCTATGAAAATGCCCTCTGTCATAATGAGTGCCTGGTGCACTGTTGGCGCTCAATAAATAATGGATAATGATAGGACAGATTCTCACCTTAACAATGAAGTGGCAAATTTGTTGAATTTTCCTATAGAGTTATGTGAGATATGAATTCCCATGGAGATACATGGTATAAGGATCTGACTCAATAATAAGAGGTGATGACAAAGGGCTCCAATTCAATATGTTTGGTAGGGGAAATCTCAGCTTTTGTCTGCTGAAGCTGGCTATTTTTCATCAGTTATACACCAATGGAGTTATATGCTCAGTGAAGGTTGCCATTCTGAAAATACTGTGAGCACTCCAGTTTGCCTATGGCTTATTTCAGGGGGGACTGCTATCCTCTGGCATTGTTAATTATGTTTATGAAAAGATGCCTTCCATAGAAAGAAATTGGAGCAGATAAGGATGTCTGGTATATGGATGGCAGTAAAGAACTTTCAGCCTCATGTTTGTTTATGTCCTCTGCTCTTGTGGAGGGGGGTGCTCCGGTGAAGTGGGTTTGGGATAATGATCTGATCTCCAAAGAGCACAGAGAAGATAAGTCCAGCGCTTAAGAGTGACTATTAAACCCAACTGGCTTCAGCAATTATTTCATAATACCAGATTCTTTCCTAATCTTTTGCCAGAACAACTAAAGTCAGGTGCTAGCCTCATGCCTAGGGAACGATTATCCCAATCCTTAATATTGCCTTTGAGAGAAAGAAAACAGTAAGTAGTTAATACTCTAATGGGAGCCTCTATTAGAAGAGCTTTATTTAATTCTCCTCTGGGGTATTGTTTAGAAGTGAACTCCATTCTTAGCCCTAGGGATACAGTCTGTAAAATCTGTATGGTTTCATGCATTATAAGGACGGATATGAGAAAAGCAATGGCAACTAGTTTGTTTTCTGGACCAAAATTCTAGTATGCAGAGAAGTTCAACCCTACAGAAAGAAGCTTAGGGTTCTTGGGTTAATGCATATTCATTCATTTATTCATTCACTCATTTAACATGGTTGACTTAAGCACATACATGTGTCAAGAATTAAACTAGACCCTAGGCATACAAAGACAAAAATGAAATAGACCCTGACATAGAGTGAGGACATCTGGGTGGCACAGTAGATTAAGCATGCTGCACTTGGGGTCAGTAAGGCTTGAATTCAAATCCTACCCTCACATATTTAACTATCTTGGGCAAGTCACTTAAATTCTCTGAGCCTCAATTTATTTATGTATAAAATGAAGAGATTGAACTTGATGTACTCTCAGCTTCCAGCTCTAAATGTTGAATCCCATGATGGAGAGTATTAATAACTGAGGGAATGGGCCTTGTGAAGGTGGTACCATTGGAACTGAATCTTGAAGGAAATTAAATAATCTGGGAGATGGGAGCAAAGAAGGAGTACCTTCTAAGAATGGGTGATGCCCTGAGCAAAGGTATGAATACAGGAAATGGAATATTGTATATGGGGAACATCAAGTAGACTAATTTGCCTGGAACTAATTAGGAACAACAATTTGGTAGCTGTGTGGAGGTTGAATTCTGTAAAGGCCTCCAAGGGAATGAAACTCCATCTCTTCCCATTTAATGGAAAGGTCCGTTGTGCCCGTTGATTTTTGTGATCATTTTAAATTCTAAAGTTCTTGGACTTTATATGTATGCTTAATGTGTGTGTGTGTGTATATACAAACACACATACATACATACATACATATATTTATATATACATATATTATATATAAAGCCTAATATATTAAAAGATATATGCACATATGTATATATAAAGTCCAATATCTTATTAAAAGTTATATATGTATTTATATTTATGTATACGTATATATTTATATTCATTTATATGTATCTATCTATCTATCTATCTATTGGAAAAGGACAGGGGCAGGGAAGAGTCATAGTAGTGTGAACCTGGACTGCTGAGAGTCTGTTGGGGGTTCTTGGCTCTTTTCTTCTCAGATTCTGTTCTTGCTTTTCTTCTCTTATTTCTCCCTCTGTTTCACCTCCCTTTTTTTTAATGATTTCTCCAGCAGTTGCTTCCTTAGCCAGATAGGAGGTTAAGTTGAAGTTTCATTGATTCACAAACATATATACTGGATCCTTCATCATCCTTTGAAGACCCATCCAGGGATTTTTAGCTGCCCTGCTAGACTTAAATCTCCAAATTATTCATTTATAATTTTATAAAAATGATAGTTTGAAATCATGCTACAAGCTGGTGGATATCTACAGGAGACTAAAATTTTGTCACTGGGATGAGCAATTTAGTAAATAAAAATGAGTGTGAATTTTTTTAAGGACCATATACATTTTACTATTTGATTTCAGTTATATTTCCAAAGGATATTAAACACACACACACACACACACACACACACACCTTTTGCATTGCTTAAAACAAACCATCTCATTCAAGTGAATTCTCTTTCACCTAGACCTCCATCTTTGCCATCTAATTTACTTCTGGGTCCCAAGTGCACAGCCTCAGGTTCTTTCTTTCTTTGTTTATTTTTTAAGCTGTCTTATCTTTTCTTTCTGTGTTTCTTTTGATTTTGTTTGGGTATGCATTTAGAGCTTAAAGGGGTTCCCCTTAAGATCTTCAGACTGGGGCATTTGATTTTAAGATCATCAGGTGGTTCCCTGAGGAGTAAGCAGCCCTACCTCCTAGAGCTGTCCCCCTCAGCATGTACACATAACACTAATGGCAAGGCCAGACTCCTTCCACAAACCTTAGCTGATAAGGCTTAGAAAAAGTACATGTACTCAGAAGAGTACCTAAAAGCATTAGGCTGTCTCCAAACCTCTACAGGTTGCATTCAGTTTTTGGAAAAACCCCTTACCTCCCAGATGATTATCTACTTTTTCCAAACCATGACCAGTGTCAACAATGCAGAAAACAAATTGGAGGATCAGAGTATCCTAGGAAAGAGATGTTATAATGACTTTTCCACTTCTCCCTTTGTATTGCAAATCTAAACTCTTTTATTAAAACTAAATTTTACCTTTGCAAAAAAGATAATTTCTTTTATGTTAATGCAGAAGTTATTAGTTGATTAGTTAGGGTAAACTAAGGTAGTTCTTTCTTAGTCAAATAGGGTTTCAAGCAACTTGACCTCTGCCCTGAGGATTGACTGACCTACCCAATAGCTTTATGTCTAATGTGAAAAGCTCAAAGTGGTTGGGTTGCTTTACTTATCTTGAAAAAATATTCTTAAAGCCCTTGGAAAAACTGTAATCTCACTGACTTGAAGCTAAAATACAGGCATAGTAGTTGCTAAGAAGGCAAATGTATAGAGTGGCAACATGGAGTGGAAATCAGGATAACCTGGGTTTAAATCCCACCTTAGATACTTCCTAGTAATGTGACCCTGAGTAAGTCACTTATCTCTTTGTGCCTCAGTTTCCTTATCAGTAAAATTAAAGGGTTGGACTTGGTAGTCTCCAAAGTCCTGTCTAGCTTAAAATCCATGATTTTATGTTACTGCGGTTTGTCCTTTGTATGTGGAAAGGACCAATGATATTATGATGTTGAGGTGAAGGTATGGTATGTTTAACTATGGCTGATTGGTACAATAGGAGCTCAGAAGACTCTACCACAGGTCAGGCACAAATAGTCCATTTGAACATTTGAATGGAGATGTCTCTAGCTTTGCACATCTCACTTTGTTTTGTGCTACTGTGATTCTGCTTTGCTTGTAGAGCACAGCACCTTCTTTGATGTGAGCACACCATGCTGGGCAGTAGTGTGCTCATCCTGTCCTGTACAATTGATATTACAGTTCTTCAGAGAGACTTTGAGACTGCACTTATGCATAGGTTTCTTAACTGCTGAAGAAGCAAAACTCCATAGTAGATACACAGCTACATGGTTTATAACCCATGCAGCCATCCATTTACTTAGGCAGTCTGAAGGGTAACTGATCAAAAGAAAATGACCAATTCTGACCCAACTTTGTTTGTTGTGTGGCTGTTCAAGCTAATCTGCTTTGTACTCCAGTAAAGTTGGAGTGTATAGTGGGAAAAAAGTGTCACTTATTGGGCATAAACCTTAAAACATAGTATAACCAGGCTAAGCCAGTTTGGAAAACAGGTGTTATTTAGGCAAGTCAGCTACCAGTTTCCCAAATCAAGTGCTTTCAAGATTACTAAAGACCTTGCTTTTGAACAGTAAGTTTTTATGGAATCTTGACTTTATGTGATGAGGAATGAGAAGATGAGGTGGAAAAGGAAGAGAGAAAATCTGGAAACAGGAGCATTTGTTACCTTTAGATAGCAGCTTTGGCAAAGAGCCTCAGTTTTAGAGATTGGAACTTGGTAGAAAAATATTGCAAAGATCCTGTGAGCATCTGAGGACTGTCAAGAAACAACCAGCTCAGGAAAATTGAGACACAGAGGCAGATGGGAAAATATCTCCTAATTTCCAGACTAACTTGGACATCTGGCCTTCCAGGAGGAAGATATTTCAACAGCTGGTTTGTGTTGGTAAGAGAGAAGTATATTCAGTACGAAGGTTCTGTAACAAACTCGTGTTGTTTTAGGCAAAATTCAACCGTAAAAAGTCTTTCTTTGGGTCACTAAGATTGACACAGTTTCAACTTTGTGTGTGTGTGTGTGTGTGTGTGTGTGTGTGTGTGCGTGTGTGTGCTTATTTCTATTTTTCCAACAGTAACTGTAATCTGATGGTGCTGACTTAGCAGCCAGTTGCTTGACTCAGAGAATAGCAATGCGTTTATTATGGTTTCTCTCTTTGCTTTGCTGACTATTACATTAGCTGATACTTTGAACATCTCTAGTACAAACTCTTCCTGGCCTGGATGGTCCAAAGTTAACTTCTTTTAAATTTTCTGGCTTTCTATTGGCTAATTACAATATTAAAGGCACAGCATGTGGCATTATAATATGAAAAGGTAAGAAAAAGGCTAAATTAAAGGGGGTCAATTTATCCTTTTCAAAGAAATTCCAATCCTGAGTCCCTTTTCAATCTGCCTTTCTTTCTACCTCTATCTCTGTATCAGAGATTTTGCATTTTTGTGCTAAGCCAGCTAAAATCCCTTTGGTGGCCTCAAGAATGAGATTCATCATCCTTTAGACTCCAGATGAATTGAAGCTCTTTTGAGACAAGGCCTATTTTGCTGTTGTTTTTTAAATACCTAGCATAGTGCCACACCCGTTGTAATCACTTAATAAATGTTTGTCGAATTATATGAATTATCTTCTAAAAATTTCTTGAAATGATTTCCAAAATGTTCATTATAGCAGACCACATACACATATTTCAAATTGAGGCCTGTAGTTGTAGTTCCTGTCTGTGGGATGGCATTTCATTATGCTATATTGACTAGCCCCACCCAATCCTCTATACTAAGGATGTTAGCCTTTTTGTTAGGCAATTGGGGTTAAGTGACTTGCCCAGGGTCACACAGCTAGTAAGTGTCAAGGGTCTGAGGCCACATTTGAACTTAGGTCCTCCTGACTTCAAGGCCAGAGTTCTATCCACTGCACCACCTAGCTGCCCAAGGATGTTAGCCTTTGTTGGCATCATTTATCTTGAGTTCGTAGCAAGCTTCTAGATCTCAATCTATGGTAGACTTCTCCACTACTAGCTGAAGGGGATTTTCCTTCATACCCATAATTTTCCTACATAACAAATCATACCTTGGGTTCCAAAATGTCACACATCCAAGAATGTTTTTCCTTTGGGCTTTTTTTTTTAATTTTTTTTTTAGGCAATTGGGGTTCAGTGACTTGCCCAGGGTCACACAGCTGGTAAGTGTTATGTTTCTGAGGCTGGATTTGAACTCAGGTCCTCCTGACTCCAGGGTGGTGTTCTATCCACTGCACCTCCTAGCTGTCCCTCTTTGGGTTTTGGCATTCAAAAGAGCTCATGAATCTCATCCTCTGCCCCCAAAAAACAGTATTGTAGCTTTCCCCATCTGTATCGACTGGTGATCTGCACTCACCACAGAGTTCCTAATTTATAAGATTGTTTGAGTTTTCAGCTTTCCAGCAAGATCCTGCTGCGAAATCAGAGGAACTCCCCAGATAAGTTAGGTGGCCTCTACTCTTCTCTTACCATTGCCTTAGGGCACAGCAGCTCCTTATCTGACTGAATTAAAATAATTAAGATCAAAATGAAAGTCATTTTGGTCAGCTCTGACTGACAGGCAGGAGTTGCATGGAGACATTCCAAGTAGAATGTCATTTCTAAGTTAAAATACCCTACTTTTTGTAACGCTTTCATTTTGAAATGTGAAAAAGGATGGTATTCAGCTGTCAAAGATAACATTTCTGCAAAATGCAGAAATTCTGCGTTTTGAGAAAGCTTTGGCTTTCTCAGTTTGATTGTAGAGATGATTGAAACTATCTTAGGGCAGTACTATAGTAATCTCTTATGGCCAGTTATATCTTTATATTTTAAATATAAGTTTTTTTTCTGGTAAATTTACTTAGTCTACAAAAGAAATTCTTTACTTTTAATAACACTCCTAAGCCCATGCCATTTTAATGCAATGTTTGAAACAGACATGTCTATGCTATTACTATTGTTTAATAAATTACTGCTTCACATAGTGCTATGCTATTAAAAAAATTTGAAAATACATGACCTCCGCAGATGTAAATATTTAACATATTTTGTTGTTCTAGAAGGATAGGTAGAAAAAGAGATCAAAGCTAGAGTGAGGAAGAGAACCAAGTAATAGGAGTAAGGGGAGCAAGATAAAGAAGGCATTATAGAAAGTCTCGTTACTAGGAAACAAGTATTTATTAAATGCTTTCAGGGTACAAAGCATTTCTCAGATTCTGGGAGAGATATAAGCATTAAAAAAGAGGGTCTTTGGCCTGGAGGAACTTAGAGTCTTTGAACAAGATAACAATAATAATGATACTAGTACTGTGACTACTAATTATTGTTGCTATAGACATTTTAGAGGACCTTTAAGTTTTTCAAGGACCTTATTTCATTTAAACCTTACAGTAACTCTGTGAGGTACATATTACAGGCCTTCTTATCCTCATTTTGCAGATGAGAAAATTGGGCATCAGAGAGGTTATGTGATTTGTCATTGGTCACACAGTTAATTAATACCAGAGTCTAGATTTGACCCCAAGACTTCTTGATTCCAAATCCATCACTCTATTCACAACATCCTACCACTACAGGGGAAAATACATATACACACATACTATATATATATACATATACATATACACACACACACACACACACACACACACATATATATATATATACACTTATATATCTACATATATCAGATCATGTGTGTGTATATGTGTGTGGAAACTGATGTTTAGATCTATTAGGTGACTTACCTAAAGTCTCAAAGAGAGGAAGACTCGTAGTATCTAAATCTTATGATTCCTAGTTCAGTTTCTTTTCTACTAATGTTCATTAGTATTTACTCTCTGTCACTGTGAATAATGGAGAATTATCCACATGAAGCCAGAAGATGGAAAATGCTACAAGATTAATAATAAAATGATCTTGCATCAGGAAACTGAGCCCCCTTCCTCAGGTAACAAGAAAGACAACATAACCACATGAAAGTTGAGACTTGCCTGGGCCCTGTCTTGTTATCTTTTTCATCCCTAAGGAATCGATTATGAATTTTGCAGTTGAATTATCCATTTTCCCCAGGCATGAAGCCAGATGAGAACTGGATCATGTTTACATAATGATAGGCAACTCTTGATTTACATGTCTAATTTGTGGTTATAGCTCATATACAAAGGGATACTCCAAAGAGCTAGTGGCCATAGGAATTCCCTTTTCCTCATCTTCTCCCAGCTCTATTACCTACTTCCTGACACCCCCTCCTTCCTTCCAAGGTTTCTGCTTCTCCTCAGGACCCATTCAAGTAGGGGCAAAATTGAGTTTAGTGGCCTGGTGATGACAAGAGTACAGAGAAGATTAAGAGAGAAGATTTCTTGCATGGCTCTTCCCTTACCTCCCCATTGCTGCTTCTGCCAACTTCCTAGGATGGATCTCAATACAAATCATCCCCAGTCCCCCAGACCGTTCTGTTCACCCAGAAGTCCCTTCCTGATCTTTACTATGAAAGATACTGAGGGCTCTTGGGCCAGTACATATTCATTCATTTGCTCATTCATTCATTCACTCATCCTTTTAATAAGCATGTATTCTACTCTTCTGGGTGTGACAGAAGCTGTACTTGGCACTAGGGGTACAAAGACAAAAGTGAGGTGCTTTTCCTAGAGGAGTTTATAGTAACCCTCTTACCTCTGCCTGCTCCCATATCCATAGTTTTCTATGGCTTGAAAAGCAAGGACTTACCAGTAGCACGCTGATGTGATGGAAGGATTACAGTATTTGGAATTGGAGGTCTTCAATTAAATACCTGTCTTAGTATTTTGTAATTGTATAACATTGGGCAAGTCCCTCCATCTTTCTCAACCTCACTTTCTTTATTTATAAAAGCAGGAAAATAATGCTTAGGTAGCTTATTTCAGAAGGTTTTCATGTGGATCAAATGAGATAACCTTTGTAAAGTACTTTGTAGACCTTAAAAATATAATTGTCAAGGACCATTGGTATCTATGGGTGACTTTTTTTCTATACAGAGCTTAAGTAAAGAAAGGGAAGGTTCAATCTTTCAATCTTTTCAGTCACTGCTAACTCTTTAAATTCTCAGAAGGATTGTCTAGGAAACACAGTGGATAGATGCTGGGCCTAGAGTCAAGAAGACTTGAGTTAAAATCTGGCCTCATATACTTACTAGCTATGTGACCCTCAGCAAGTCACTTAACCCTGTTTGCCTCAGTTTCCTCATCTGTAAAATGAGTTGGAGAAGGAAATTGCAAACCACTCCGGTATCTTTGCCGAGAAAACTACAAATGGGATCAAGAAGAGTTGGACATGACTGGAAATGACTGAACAAGATAGCATTTTAATAGTGGGGCCATTGTTTCCTAGTCACAAACAGTTAAGTGGAAGAACAGAAGAGGACATAAGCAACTCCATCCCTGGGGATCATTTGATCACTTTACATAAGAGTTGGAAGGATATTATATAGCATCTAGTACAGCCATCTCATTTTACAAATGAGAAAATTCAAGCCCAGAAGGGAAGATGACTTGCCCAAGACTCGTTTATAAATGGCATAGTAGGGATTTATACCCAGATCTCCTGAGTTCAAATCCAATAAGTCTTCAACTCTTCTTCTCTACATACACAAAAGAATGAGGGTAACTGATGAACTTTCTAGGCTTGCAAAGTCCACCTGTGAATTTATACTACAGAAGGGTATGACTGGACACAGGTAACTGATACAAAAATGACCACCAAACATTAGTAACTGATTGTTATATATATTTTAAAGATAAATTAATTTATTTTTGTTGTTCATTAATCACTATAATAATAATAATAATAGCTAACATTTATGTAGTGCTTTAAGGTTCACAAAAGGCTTTACATATGCTTTATCATGTCCTTAAAACAATCTTGTGCAATAGATGCTATAATTATCTCATTTTTTATAAACAAAGAAATTGAACCTGAGAGAAGTTAATTGATGTGTTCAGGGCCACACAGGTCATCCTGACTCCAAGTCTGGCATTTTATCCACTGTGGCACCTAGCTCCCTATGAGTCGTATGATTCCCCATTTCCTGATTCTCTTCTTGAAGAAAATATTCTTGATACATGAGTATGAAGATTCTGGCTAGTTTACAAGCCTTTGACTTATTTCATTTTGTTAATCCTGAATTGTATCTTCTAATGCTTTTTTTGGTCATCCTCTCTTGTATGCTCATCGTTGTATAGGAGTCACTAAACATTAATGTGCGTATTGTTTTAGCCTGGAGGATCTTATTGAGATTATCATCAAGGTTTTTTAGATTTTCATACACTGTAGCAGTTGAGGATGTATAAGTTATGATAACCTGAATGGTGATTTTTTTTTTACACCTGAGCACTGGAAGAGCAAGATGTTCAAGGGCTTGGTGATGCAAGGTTTCTTATTAGTTTTGGATTCAGAATGTCCCCAACCCTGCCAACTTCTTTGTTTGCTTCTCCAATGAACCTGTAAACTGTTCATTCCATTTAGTTGAAATGTCCTTATAATGTCATAGGATAATAGATTTAGAGCTGGAAGGGACCTTAGATGCCATCTAGTCTAACTTGTTCATTTTACTAGTGAGGAAACAGATCTAGAGAATTTAGGTAACATGTTCAAGGTTGCAGAGAGAGATTATGACAAAGACAGGATTCAAACCCAAGTCCTCTGCCTTCAATGTTGGTGCTCCTTCTCAGCTGTCATATCCTTTATACCTCATTTTTAGTAAGTATATCAATATCAATATGGTTCAAGCCCATTTCATGACACCTTCTTTTTTTCTGTGCTTTCTGCTTTTTCCCCTCTTGCCTGTAATTCTCTCCCTCTACATCTTTAGTTCTGAGCCTGACTGGCTCCCTTCAAGTCCTAGCTAAAATTCCACCTTCTATAAGAAGCCTATCCTGATTCTCTTTAATGCTGGGGCCTTCTGTTATTCTCTCCTTCTCCAACTATGTAATATGTATATATATGGTGTGTATATACATTTATACATATATAAACACATACATATACACATATGTACAAATATGTGTATATATATGGTAGTTAGCCAATAAGCATTTTATATACATATATACACAAACCTATAAACAAACATATATTATAGTTGGTACAAGTAGATAAAATGAAAATGCATATATATGTATACAAACATAAACATACATACATATGTGTACACACAACTATATGTATATACATATGGTAGTCAGTGAATAAGCATTTATAAAGGATGTATATGTATATATATGCACACACACTCATATATACATACATATAAACAAGTATATATATAGATATGTTATAGTTGGTACAACTATGTAAAATGATAAAAAATACACACACACATATATACAAATATATGTATATGCCTATAGCAGTCAGTGAATAAACCTTTATGCAGCATATGTTACACACACACACATATATATTATATTTGGTACAACTATGTAAAAATGATAAAAATAATATAAATATTTATATACAACATATAGTTAGTATAACACAATCTCCTCTCTCTCTCTCTTTCTCTCTTTCTCTGTTACTATTTATTAAGTGCCTAGAATATGCCAGGCACTATACTAAGCACTGAGAGTATAAAGAAAGGTAAAAAAAAACAGCCCTGCTCTTAAGGAACTCCCAGTCTAATGTGGAAGACAACATGTACACAAGTTTGAATGAAGAAGTTACAGAAGACACTTAAACTAGGTGACTACTGTTGATTCTTACTGTTACATAGAGAGATAAATGACTTGTGTTTGATGTTTAGGTGGTTTGGAAGCTGTGGAGTTGAGACGAAAGAAGACACCTCCAGCCCTCAGCATGGGAGGCATGGGATGGGAAAACTGCAAAGTAATGATGTCTCTTTCCTATCCAGTTCATGCTGATAAGCAGAAGAAGCAATAGCCAGGGAGAGATTAGAAACTTAACAAAAATCAAATAATTTTTCCCTAGATATATAAAAAAGACATTCATTCATTCATTTTTTCATTTGTTTGTTCCTTTGTGAGTTTATCCAGGACAAAAGGGGAAAAGGGGAAGCCTTTTGTGGACACCTGATGAATCACATTTTGGATCCCTTTGAATACAAGTTGTTGTTCCCCTATTATACCAACTTCCCACAAAATTATCTAAGTCTTTCTCAAAATGACCAGTCTATGCAAAACTTGCATGTGAGAGGCTACAGGAAACCAAACTCCCCTAATCATCCCATTTTATATTAACTGTGGGAGGCAGTACCCTCACAACCAACCTCACTTCCATAATATATGTAATAAACTTTGCTACACATAGGATTTTATTACACACATTTTTAAGGTATGTTGGTCCTTAGAAAGCACTCTTTATTATCAAGACTTTACTTAAAATCTTTCCAACAATGTAGAATCTGTCAGAGTTTATACTCCACCTCCATGTAGGTCCCAGAATCATTTTCATGGAATAAAGAAACAGCAGAGCAAGACTTCTGTACAGGATTTTCCTATCTGCCTGATAAACTATCCACCTTAACAATACAGTATTTTCTGTGGTACTCTGCAGCCTGTAAGACTGACATTTGGAAGTCAAAAATGAACTTTTCCTATTTAAATAATAATAATTGTCTCCTCTTTGTTGACATTGTTTCTGAAGAATGAGAAAATTTTCATGTTAATTATTCTATAAATTACAAATACAATGTTTATTTCCCCATTGGTTTGGACCTCTGTATGTTAATTTAAATTGATAGATGATTGAACTAAGGATTACATTAGCACTTATAAAATAGATGATAAAAAGATACATCTATTCTTTAAGATGTATGATTGATTAATATGTAGTACAAGAGATGATTATCTTATAATGCCTCTGTGTAATGACAACAGGTATCTTTTCATCAGTTTTCAGCATTGATAGTAGTAGCATTTGCATTTTCAAAACATGAAAGAGATCTACCCTATTACTTTTCCCGCTAATGGAAGCATAAGGTCAAAAAAGATAAAAGAAGCAGCGTGGGTGTAATTGTAAATGGACGAGTGTAGAAACTTCATCTAATATAACTTCCCTCTTGCATATATCACATCAAATAAGAGATCGGCAAAATACTTTACAGATGGACAATGACTCCAGAATTAATCAGCGATCTCTAAAATGGCCATGACTTCTACAAATGTTTTTCAATTTTCAGTTAGTCTCTGGGTCTTAAAACTAGATTTGATTTTAGTGAAAATCAAACAAAATCATACTCAAAGATACCTGAATGTGGTCATTATATATCTTTACTTTGGATTTATTCTTATTTATAGTTCAGCTTGATATCGAGATTGCCTGAAGAACAGAAAAGCAGTACCTGGGAATTCTGAAATCTGGGGAAAATTCATTGGAGCTGAGTTGGGCAGAAAATCAGTTAGAGTGATAAGGTGGAGGAGTAGAGATTGGAAAACTCAGAAAGGCTGAATACCTGAAGGTCAGTGTATGCTACCATCTCTGGTGGTCCCTCTGCTGTGTGTTTGATCACTGGCATCTCAAGCAAAACAAACAGCACAATAAAATGTGGTCCATGGACCAGTGTGGACCTGTTCCACTTCTGCAATGGGGATGGTAGAGGAACAAGAAAGGCAAAAATGCTAACAGCCTCATAGTTTTTAGACTATCAATAAACTTTAATCTAAATGTTGGACTGTTATCTTATGGCCAACAAAATGCTCATATTGCTGGAGGAGCTGCATGATATCTATCTTAACATTCTTACTATAAATGAAGCCAGATGAAGGGAGGAAGTTGGTATTAAATGGAAGCATAGCTCAGAGGTACCCCTTGGAGAGGAAAAGAAAGGAATTGATAGAGTCATTTTACCGTATGCCCAATGGTAACAAAAAGGATTATTTCATGGGCATCACATATTACCATCCTAATGATCAGAATTTGCAGAAAGACCACACTCAAAATAACTCAGTGAAGTCTGTAGTGGCTCATCCTCAGAAGGCTGACCACCAATGGATGTCTATTTTTGAACATGGCAACTCATGAAGACTCTGCTAAGCAATGCTTAGGCTGTGACTCTGGCAGGAAAAGAGTGCATGCACCGAAAAAACGTATGCTGTTTAAGACTTGCGTATCAGTACATGGAACAAAGTTTAAAAAATTTGGTATGGTGATTATTTTTTGAAGGGAATAGTGATTTATCTTTCAGTATTTGGAAACCTCATCAGATTTTATTGTCTATATTTGGTAACCATTAGGATTGTAGCATCAAAGATTAAGAGCTAGAAGAGGCTTTAGGGGTCATCTATTCTAATTCCTCTCATTTTTACAAAGGAAAAAATAAATGAGGAAAAGAAGCCCAGAGATGTTGAGTGACTTACCCAAAGACACACAGGTAATAAATGACAGCCATGATTTGACCCAAGTTTCTGACTCCAAAACCAATGCTCTTTCTATTGTATCATGATTATACGTGGTAGCAAAGTAGAAAAGTAGACAGAGCTGGAAACAGCAAGATTTGGGTTCAAAAGTGGCCTCAGACTCTTACTAGCTGAGTAAGACCCTGAGTAAGTCATTTAAGTTCTGTCTGCTTCACTTTTCTCATTTGTAAAAATGGGGATAATAATAATAACACCTGCCTTAAAGGGTTGTTGTAAAAATAAAACAAGATATTATTTGTAAAGCACTTTGCAAACCCTAAAGCCTAAATGTTAGCTATTATTAGTTTTGCACAGAACTTGAAGGAACTTTAAAGGTCATCTAGCCTCACCTTCTCACTTTGTAGATGAACAAATGGAGGCCCAGAAAGTGAAGTGTCTTACCCAAATTTAAACAGGTTGCACATAGTGCATTTTCACTGGTTGTCCCTGATGCCTAGAATTGCCTCTTTCTTCAACTCTGTCTCCTATCTTCCCCAGCTTCCTTTAAGAACCAGCTAAAATCACATGAGTACTAATGCCTCCTCTGTAATTATCTCAAATTTAGCTTACACACACACACACACACACACCCCTATATCTTGTTTGCACAGAGTTGTTTTCATTCTGTCTCCTGTGAACTCCTGGAGAGAAGGTACTGTGTTTTTTTCCCCACTTTTCTTTTGTATCCCCAGCACTTAGCACTCGACCTGGTATGTAGGAAGTGCTTAATAAAAAATATTTTTTAACTTGACACAGTTCAGAGCCAAGATTTGAGTCGACGTCTTGACTAAAAATCCCATGTGCTGGTGCTCTATCCTCTATAATTCCAATGGAAAAGATGAAAATATTTCTTTTAAATCAGCTCAAAGACTTTTATTTTTCCCACCTTCTTCCTTCCTTTTCACTACCTGTTGCAATCTTGTATATCTCCTTTTAATAATGTGATAAGGACAAGGTTCATGCAGAAGCTTTGTACTGAAATGTTCTTATTTAGGGGGAAGAGGATGGGCTGAAGAGTGGCCAGGTTTCTTGAAGAGGTCACTGTCTAAACATATGGATCACTTATGTTTCAAGCTGCTGCTTTTTCATGTGTGCTGACTTGTGAGATATGGTATGGAAAGTCTCCCTGAGTCTAGACATGAGTTAATGCCACAAACTGTCAAACTATGCTGGGAGTCAGTCGCACTAACTGCTTCTTAGTCTGGCTGGTGGGTGACTTCATCCAAAATGGAAGACAAGAGAATTATTATATGGAAGCTTATCATTAAGGCAGGAAGCTGGGATATAGGGGCACTAGCAACAGAGCTAGGGAGTGGGAGAGTAGGGTTCTAATCTTGCCTCTGCTACCTACCAGCTGTATTCTATTCAGCAAGCAGTTTCTTGCACTGTCTAGGCTGACTCAGTCTCCTCATCGAGATTAAATCTGGAGATAAAGGTTTCGGATTAGATCATCCTTAAGGTCCCTTCCAGCTGAAAACTCCTTTTATTCTATCACTATCTTTTTTTCTTGGGAATGGATAACATTTCTTGTGCTGGGAGAAAAAAATGAGAAGGCAACACTTGATCGTAGTGTATTTAAGCTTGTGTTCCATATTTTGGCTTAGTTGTGATGTTGTTAATGAGTTCCAATGAGAAAAGATCTCATTAGGGGGCTTTTTCCTGCTTGATCTAAGACCTATGAAGCTTTACAAGACTCCAGTGCTAAAAATGAGTTTCATCACCTAAATATGGCAGACCTTGTTCTTTATTAAATAACCCTGATTCATTATTTTGAAAGGAAATAACTTAATAAGATTTTGTCTTTTCCTCTAAGTCAAAGAATTTTCCTCAAACAAATAACAAAATATAGTTACTGATTATCATAGATCATAAGATCTGGAGCTAGAAGGTACTTCAAGACCATCTAATGACTTCCTCATTTTACAGTGGAGGAAAACTGGACTCCAGTGTCTGGAAGTGAATTGCTTGAGTTCACACTTGTTGTCAGTAGCAGAGCTAGGATTTTCATGCAGTTACTTTGATTCTAAATCCAATGCTCTTTCCTTTAAGCACCAGCTGTACTTTTCTGAATTTAACTAGTCAACTGGATAAATCAATCCATCAGGAGGTATTTATTAATACTTACTTTGTTCCTAGTGCTTACCAAACTGGAGATACGGGCTGCAAGTGGATAGAGCACCTGCCCTATAGTCAGGAGGACCTGAGTTCAAATCACGCTAGCTGTGTGACCCTGGGCAAGGCAGGGCAAACCCTGTTTTCCTCAGTTTCCCCTTCTGTAAGATGAGCTGGAGAAGAAAATGGCAAACCATTCTAGTATCTTTACCAGGAAAACCCCAAATGGGATCATAGAGAGTTGGACAGAACAGAAAGGGCTAAAAACAACAAAAACTTGAGATAAGAAGACAAAAGAGAAATAATCCCTGCCCTCTAGGAGCTTTTATTTTAATCTCATCAATAATGTGGAGGATTATCTCATTTCCCAACAGCTGCTCTGTTTGATTTCATTTCAGGAATATTATGCCTCCTCTCAGAATAAATTCTTCACCTGATCCTCTTCACTTTGATCCTCAACACCTCAGCACTCTCTGTTATTTCTGCTCTCTGGTTGGCAGGCTGAAAAGCAGAGCAATGAACTGCTCACAAAGTCACCCTTTCTAGAGGGCTCAGAATTTTCCAACTAACTTCATTTCTCATGAACTGCTCTTCTCGATTTTGATTTAATGAACATCCTTCCCCCAAACCAGATATCCTCTGGTACCTCCCCATTTTATAGCTTCCTTCTGTGTAGTCTCTTTTCCCATCATATCGTAAACTCCTTGAGTGTCTTTATTTGTATCCCAGCACTCAGCACCATGCCTGGGATATAGTTGACGCATAGTGTAGAAAGGATTCCTGTATTGGAAAGGAGGTAGTTCCTTTCCAATACAGGAATCCTTTCTACGCTATTAGTTATGATTAACTCATCATTTCATAAGACAACCCATAACATTTGGTCACTTCTCTATTAGAAAGTTTTTCCTTGTATTCAGTTGAATTCCTCACTGTCAACTTGCATCTGTTGACCCTATTTGCATGCCCCATTTAGCTACCCTCACGTATGTCTAGTTCCTCTTTTCAGATGATGAGACATTAAATATTTGTGGAGAACTATAGTATGCCCACTATATAATATGTCCTCCAGTTCAAACATTGCCATGCCTAGCACTCAATATTAGAGCTAGAAGAGACCTTACAAGCATGTAGTTTCACACTATCATTTTCAGGGAAGTGAAATGAGTACCCTAAGGATATTCAGCCAAAGTAAGTACACTCCAGGGTACAGCCAAGATTTGACTGTAGATTTTCAAATAAGTCCAATGGTCTTTACTCTTCAATCTGCTTCCGGCATTTGGTTTTGGAGCTAGGAGACCTTAAGATTTGACACTTATGCAGGGGTGGAGAACCTGTGGCCTTGAGGCCACATGTGTCCCTCTATGTCCTCATGACTCAACCCAAACTTCACAGAACACATCCCCTTAATAAAAAGATTTGTTCTGTAAAACTTGGACTCAGTCAAAAGGCCTCACCCAAGGACCTACAAGGCCACATATGGCCTCAAGACCTCAGGTTCCCCACCCCTGTTTAGTTGTTTAATAATGAGTTTCAGTTTCTTCTTTCTAAAATGATAATACTTGCAAAGACTATTCAACAGGTGATGGAAGCAATTTGTAAATCTTAAGATTCTCTATATATGTGTTATTGTTGTTACTAGTGTTATGCTCTTCTTGTTGTTTCCTTGGAAAGACCCTCACAGGATCATCCCCTGTAAGACTTAATCCTTTCTCCTGCAGAGCTCTCTTCCCGGGGCCCCCACTGTTCTGATTAGTAAGTGCCTCACATGACTTACTGTATCAGCCCACTCCCTTCAAGCCCAACCCCATCTCCACCAACATATAGCACTTTCCAGTTCTAGAATCAGAATTAAATCAATACTTTATATGATTTCCAGTAATAATCCTAATGTTACTGAAAAATCTAATTACTTACAGCATTATTTTCCATCCTTGTAATTTTTTGAACCAAAATATGCCTCCCCTGAACTGAGCACAGTACTTGGCACATAGTAAGCCCTTAATAAATGTTTTAATTCATTCATATGTTATGACGGTATAGTGCAAAGAATATTGCCTCAGGAGTCAGATGATTCTGGCCTCCAATTTTGCTTCTGACATTTGCTACCTATATGACGGTGGGTAAATCACTTAACCAGTAGTCTGTTATCCAATGACATTGGCCTCTTTGCTATTCCTCATACATGACACTATCTCCCAGCTTTGTTCATTTTAACTTTCTGTCCTACATGCCTGGAATTCTTTCCCTCCTCATCTCTCCTTGGCTTCCCTGGCTTTCTTTAAGTTCCAATCAAGATACCACTTTCTATAAGAATTTAACATATATATATATATATATATATATGTATACACATTCATCAAAAGAGTCCTCAAAGACCATCTACTCCACCTACCCCACTTTACAGGTGAGAAAACCAAGGCCCATGAGGGTTATTAAGCACCTACCATGTTCCAAGAACTATGCTCAGCTCTGGGGATACAAAAGTAGGCAAAAACATCCCCAACCTACAAGGACTTCACTGTCTAAAGGGGGAGACAATTTCATAAAACAAGATGTATGTGTATACATATATATATATATATATATATATACACACACACACACATACACACACATATATACAATATATACACATCCCATAAATATATATATATACAATATACATATATACTATATATACTCTCTTCCTCTCTGTATTCTATTTTATCTTATTTTATGAAGTTGTCTCCCCCATCAGACTGTGAAGTCCTTGTGTGTTGGAGGTGTTTTTGCCTTCCTTTGTATCCCTAGTGCTTAGCATAGTTCTTGGCACATGGTAGGTGCTTAATAACCCTCATGGGCCTTGGTTTGCTCACCCGTAAAGTGGGGCAAGTGGAGTAGATGGTCTTTGAGGACTCTTGATGAACAAATATACAAATAGAAACTTGATAAATTCCTATGATTTTGCATCCCTTTCTCATTGTGGTAATCTTGTCTAGACTCTTGTTGGTCAGTATCCCTCTTAAGAGTTGGACCCCAGGGGCAGGTAGGTGGTTCAGTGGATAGAGCACCAGCTCTGAAGTCAGGAGGACCTGAGTTCAAATCCAGCCTCAGACCAAACACTTAATACTTATTGGCTGTGTGACCCTCGGCAAGTCACTTAACCCCAATTGCTTAAAAAAGATGTGGACCCCATAACTCAGGACAGTAATCCAGATGTGTTCAGTAAAAATTTACCTTTCTTATCATTGACATTATGCTTGCATAGTTAGAGAGTAAGATCATACCAGCTTTTGCTGTCATTGTTGCCTTCAATATCATGCTTGTGACTCCTACCGAATGTGCAGTCTACCAAAACTTCCAAAGTACTTTTCCCACGAACCAGTATCGTTAACCTATCGAATGCTCAATAAATACTAGTTGACTGACTCTTGTAAATCATGGCTCTCTTTATCTAAAACTTGTGTTATTTATATTATTAAACTTAATTGCATTTAAATGTCACTATATACATTTCAAGTTATCGTTCTTGCTTCTTGATTTTTTTTCTTGGCTCCTGATTTCAGGAAATATCATTGTGAACTTGTTTAATTGTATTATCATCCAGTCTACATTTTTCCATCTTGTTCACAAATATATCATAATCAACAACCTTACTGAAATATGTTAAATTTTCTTTACAGAATCGCCCAGTTTACCAGAGCAATAGTCTAAGACTGGTTACCAAGTCTATTTAGTAACTATATCAAAGAAGAATATGAGATAATTTTGCCATAATTTGTTCTTACTGAACCTATGCTAACTCCTAGTAATAAGATACCCATCCAATGATCTCACAAAGCTCCTAGTAATTAATTTTCCTGAATCTTTATCATCAATATCAGTTTCAATTTCCCCCCAAAGAATTTAGGATGTTCCTATAAACATCTCTCACTATCTCTGCATCTTTTTTCTTGCTGTTTATCTCCCTAATTCTCTTTCTTTGTTCAAGCTAGCTTGAATATACACACACAAATGTATATATCAAATGTGTACATGTATACGTATATGTATATGTGTATATACATACACATGCATATATATGTGTAATGTGTGTGTGTATATATATCTATATATATATATATATATGCCAGAGAATTGGTATCTTCACCTTTTGCTCTGATTTCAACTTAAATTCATGACACTGGTAAAAAATCAATTGGAATTACCATTTTAACAAATAGTGGTCTCTATCCTATAGCTGGCCCCATCCCTAGAGATGTATCCTTGAAGATTTAGGAGTATAATATCATTTACCTTAGTGGATAATGAATTTTACCTTCCTTGTGTGGCCCCTCTTAGTGCACTACTGCTGTTTAGAAATGTCAAAGTTGTCCTTGAAAATGTGGTCAACAAGGAAATGAATCTTAGAGTTTTCTTGGGGTGGTGATGTATATTATGCTATTAGAAATTCATTTAAATATATATTATAAGTTATTGAGTAATTTCAACTAACAGATTAGCAAAATTTTTTCATGTGCTTTATTTTCATATCACATTTTCAGATTACCTCCACTCTGTGAGAGGTCTCTTTTACCAAAGCAAAACAATTAAGCAAAACTAGCAATACAGTGACTTCATCTGAAAAGGCATACAATATTCCAGCTCTCTTTTAAAAATGGTTTTTAATTAATAGTAATCATTTTTCCTCACTCCTACTCTTCCATTTAAAAAAAGAGAGGAGAAAAGAAAAACAAATTCTAACACTTCTCTGTTTTAAACGTGTAGCTCATGAAGCCCAATATAGCCAGTAGCAGAATGGTAGCTGTGACCAGAGACTCTTGCCTTCTCTCTAGCAAACTTCTTCCTAGCCTTTTTGTATCCCCTCCTCCCCACCCTAACAATAATGACAACAACAACAACAACAACAACAACAACAACAACATACTTGAATTTCACTTTCAGGGTTCAGTCACCAGGGGTCCCCAAAATAAAACATAATTGATTAGTTACCAAGTGCCAAGGGGGAAAAATGACTTTGAAGGACCTTGGGTTTTAAATAAGAAATAAAGTGATAGCCTAATCATTTAGGGCCTTAATGATTAGGGTCATTAAGCAAAACCCATAGTTGGAATTCTGTTTATAACTTTAGTCTCCAGAAGTGACATGAAATCATGATAAAGACAATCTTTTTAAATAATTTATTTTATTTTTAATTTATGGAATAAAATAAGCATTTTCATAACATAGTATAATAAAAAAGATGATTGCACATGAAACTGAAAATCTACTATGTACAACTTGCTATTTCTTTTAAATATATAATAAACTCAATGTGTAAATTTCTTTTTTCTTTTTGTTCCTTTTTTTTCTTCCCTCCTCCTCCTCAAATGGCTGCCATTAGATACAAATAGATGTGTGTGTATATATACACACACAAAATTATTTTATACATACTTCTCTTTATTAACTCTTTCTCTGGATGCAGATATCATCTTTCTTCATATGTCCTTTATAGTTCATTTGGGTATTTATGATAATCACAATGACTTATTCGCTCAAAAAAAAACCCCAGTTTTTAGAATTTGTGTGATTTTTAATCTCAGAACTCCTGATTCTAAGAATCCACCAAAATAAGGCAATCTAGAATCAACCTCTTGAAGACAAAGTAGAAATTGATCTTCGAAGGTTTGAAAATAGAAACAAAGACATTCTATAGAACTAGAAAACTGAACCTCAAAAGTTGGAAAGAGTGAATATTTCTTTATCTTAACAATGTGATTTTAACAATATCATGTAACAAAGAGACTTGAAAAGACCACACTGTTCTGAAGAGGTACTCTGCCTCATTGCAGGCTCTACTAATAGATAATACTAGCTTGAGTGGGAAAGAAGTGATTAGTTCCTCAGAGGTACTGGAAGTTTGTTTCTGAGTAGAAATGCCTCCCATTTATGCCACTCCTTTTATCAGGTTATCGCAAAGCACTTAACAAACATGGATTTATTGGACTTTGGCTGGCTCCTCCCCCACCATACTTTGCTGCCCATTTGTCTGAAACTGACTCTCCAGATGAATTAGCTTGAGCAAGGTCATGCAGTGAGTTAGTGGGCAAGTCAGGATGCTCTTCACTAAATGCTGACCATTTCAAGTGGGAAGCTTTGTGTGGCATCTCTAAAGCCATCCTTTGCACTGCTCCCTGCTACAAATGAAGCCAATAGTATCAACTTCATTTCATTAAAATTGTCGAGATATGTTCCAGCAGGAATACCTTTAAAAAGTATTAAGCCACGTTGCTTTCATTTTAATGGAAAAAGCTTAAGAAGGTCTTTTGGATCAAACCCATTTACAATCAATAGGAGAAAGAACTAACTAATCATTAAAAAATAAAACAATCCATTATTGATGAAGCTGGATGATGACATCATTCCATGTTAACATGCAGAAGTTCCAACAGTTAATAATAAATCTATAAAGTGGGGAGCATAAAATATTTAAAAGATGAATAATTAATTTGCTGAAGGATCATCCATTAAGGTTAGTAGTAATTCACCAATGTGCAATGCCACTATTATGAGCAAAACTATAACTCTATGCTCTGAAACTACTACCAGGCTTAAAAATGAGAAGAAAAAAATCCTAGAAGTTATAATGAAAAGAGCTCTAGAACTGGACATGGCTTTCACATGCAATAGCAGTGTGACTGTAATAAGCATATAATTTTACCATAAGGATTTTCTCTGAATCATATTTCCTCATCTGCAAAATGGGGATAGGATTGTTTTGATAAAAGTACTTTGTGGACTTTAAAGTGCTATACAAATCTGAGATATTAATACATTCCTTCGAAAGAAATACTCAAATGCACAAAAGATTGTTTTTTTTTTCCTCCAGCATATCATCTCTGTTACTTACTGAAGCAGGAATTCAAGGAACCCCTATATTGTCAAATGACAGTCTGGCTGGTATGTTGATCTGGTTATGCGTCTTTCTGTTGCTATGAAATAGAAACCACACAATGGGTGGGAGTGCAGGAGTGGGGAGAGAAGGCCCACAGTTGGTGTTTATGGGGCTAGGGGAGATCAAAGAGGCATCTTTGGTATTCTTTTCTATAGTTATGGCTAAATTGAGTCTAGGAAACATAGGAGAACTAAGAGAAAAGGAAAACTGAGGGAGCGCTAGGTGCCTTGAATTTTTTTTTAAACTTTGTGAGAATTTTATTATAAATCTACAGCCCTTTATATAATTCATTATATCTTCAATTTACAAAGACACATTAAGAATAGTTAGATAGAATATAGGATCCCTGACTTCTTGAAGTGCTTTGAGCATAAGGATCATTTCTGTCTTTATGCCCCTAGCCCCTAGCACAATGTCTGACACACAGTAAGCATTTAATAAATGCTTGATGATTTATTATTTGAAGAATTTCCTTATGAAAATCTGTTGATCTCCCTTTGTAGACTTTTCCAAATTGTCCTTTCTAGTTGAACTTGTTTCATGTCAGAACAGTACACCAGTGGTATCGGGATTGGCCAGAGAGAGGAGTTTTCTTCTTTTTACATACTTAATGAGGATGTAGGACTTTTTCTTTGTGCACTTTAAAAAGACATGATTGCCCATGTTCAGTCATGTCCAACTCTTTGTGACTCCTTTTGGGGTCTTCTTGGCAATGATACTGGAGTGGTTTGCCATTTCTTTCTCCAGCTCATTTTATAGGAATAAGGAAACTGAGGCAAACAGAGTTACGTAACTTGCCCAGGGTCACAGAGCTAGTAAGTATCTGAGGCCAGATTTGAACTTAGGAAGATTAGTCTTCCTGATTCTAGGCCCAGCACTCTATCCACTGTGCCACCTAGTTGCCCTAAAGATTGCTCCATTGCTGTGTTATAGGAACATTTGTTCCTACCTGAGACTGGTTTCCCAAAAGGACCCAATTCTAGTATATAGGTAGAGTTATATTTACAAGACTTTCTGTGTGAAACATAATTAGTAGGCAAAATGGGAGAATCTTCAGTCTTTAAAACTATCATGCATTGAAATATTTTGGGCATCTACGTGGCACAATGGATAGAGCACTGGACCTGGAGTCAGGAGGGCCTGAGTTCAAATTGGGCCTCAGACACTAGCTTTGTGACCCTGGGCAAGTCCCTTAACCCTGTTTGCCTCAGTTTCCTCATGTGTAAAATAAGGTGGAGAAGGAAATGGCAAGCCATTCCAGCATCTTTGCCAAGAAAATCCCAATTGGGGTCACAGAGAGTCAGACATAACTAAAATAACTCAACAACAAAATCAAAATATTCTTCTGTCTAATGAGGATGGCTATGGAATTTATATGTGCAAATCTCTCAAAGTAGGATAGACAGAATGATACACTGGAAAGAGAATGGATTCTTATATCAACACCTTCAGGTTCAAATCTTACCTCTGATACTACCTTTGTGGCTTTAGGCAAGTCACTATTTCCCTAGAACTCAGTTTCTTTATCTATAAAATGAGGAAATTGGAGTAGACAGACTCTGTTGTCCTTTCTAGCTCTAGTCTAGACTTCTGGTATGAGCCTGTGGTTTTCTATCTTGATTATTAGGCATTGACCTACCTGAGCACAGTGGGTTGGACAGAATGACCTCTGGTGGCCTAATCTAGTTCTGTCTTATTTCATTCCTTTTCATCAGCAATTTCCCCCTTAAGGCTTTTTATTTCTCTGTGACACCAGCGCTTTCAGGTTCCTGGACAGGATGGGGATGTGGTTCTTAAATTAGCATAGCACTTTCAATAAATGAAGAGATGTCATTGGAAATGTAGTAAATACAGATTATGAAGTAATTTTAGAAATACCAAATCAATGTTTTAGAGCAAGGTCAGGGAAATTTTATGGTTAAGGTTATAATTATGTTTCAATGAAGTTGAAGTAAACATCTGCTTTGTGGCTAGATGTGGTAACTTGCCTAAAATCCAGGTCATTCTAGTGTGGGACACTGAGGCTGACAAATGCCTGAGGACTCTCTTCACCTTCTTAGGTCACTGGAGCCACAGGGTTTATAGAAGACTGATGTTTCCTGGCAGCTGGGGACAAAAAGTCAGATGATGTTTCAGCTCAAGTGTTAGCCTGGCCGACTCTTTCCATAGTTTGTCCCACTACTCATTGTCATACTCTTGGATGAAAGATGAATGCACTATTTTCATGGAATCACAGACTTAGAAATGGTAAAGGAAACTCAGAGGTCAACTACTCAAACCCCTTAATTTTACAGATGAAAAAAAAAAAGGACTGAAGACAAGAGCAGTTAAGAGATTTACCCAAATGTTACATAGGTTTTAATGTATCAAATCTCACTCCAGACCTAATTTTTTTCCCATGGTGCCACGCTACTTAGCATCCTTCAAACCCTAAATCGTTATGCATGTTTTAGTCAACTCAATACATTTACAGCAATGAAAATTATTATTTTCAGTAGAAGAAAAGAAGTCATAAATGGTCAAGTGAACTTTCTGAAAGATAAATTCCAGATAGAACTTGGAATATAGTTTAGGTTTTCTGACCCCCAAACTCAGCTTAATGATTGTATAAATCTGTAAGCTAATTTTCATGAGATTACATGTCAAGTCTGTGTTGGAGATTAATTTTTTTTTCCTGTTGGAATCACAGTGTTGCAGTGTGGGTCAGCGTAGAGAACATTTTTTTTTTCTTAAGGACCTTGCCTTAAACCCAAATCACTCTGGTTCTCCTTAATGGGTCAAAAAAACTCAGGCCCAAGCCCCACTTGGTCATTGTTTGGACCCTGATTACCTTAGAATGAATGTAAATAGCAATTGTTTCTGTTTTGGCCAGAAACCCCAAGGGTTTTCCCTTCCCAGATTGATTTTTTTTTTTAAACTAGGTAGTAAAGGCCACTCTACCTCATTTCTTACCTAGCCTTAATCATTGAATGGGTGTTGCCTCAAACTGAGACCTGGGAAAGAACTTAGCTTCAAAAGGCCTAAGTCTCCCACTGCATCCAGGGCCATCTCCAGTTGTCCTGAACTATATCTTGCCACTGGACCCAGATGACTCTGGAGGAGAAAATGAGTTGACTTTGCACAGCCCTCTCTCACTTAAACCCAATTTACGGCATCACCTCCCAGATGTAATGGTCCTCTTCAAGAATGAAGGACAAACAACAGCAAGAGAACAATGGGATAAGAGTTCAAAACTGTCCATCACTTATTAGACATTTGTCTAATAATGACTTAGAGCAACTCTCTTAATTTCTCTGAGACTGTTTGCTCATCTATAAATTGAGAACACTAACTTCTTTTCCCACTCTACAAAAATTCTCAGTGATCTCATCAGTGCTCATAGATTCAATGATCACCTCAATATAGATGACTCTCGGATTTATATTGTTATTGTTGATCAGTTGTTTCAGTTATGTCTGATTATTTGTGACCCCATTTTGGGTTTTTCTTGGCAAAGATACTGGAGTGGTTTGCCATTTCCTTCCCTAGCTCATTTTATGGATGAGGCCAACTGTGTTAAGTGACTTAACTGAGGCCAACAGTGTTAAGTGACTTGCCCAAGGTCATACAGCTAATAAGTGTTTGAAGCCAGATTTGAACTCATGAAGATGAGTCTTCCTGATTCCAAGCCCAGTACTATATCAACTGTGCCACATAGTTGCCCTCTCCAGCTTCAGTTCTATATCATCAGCTATTAGGTATATCAAGCTGGATGTCCTGTAGACATCTCAAAATTAATATGACCAAAAATGAACTCAATATATTTTTCCCCAAATCTCTCCCTCTTTCAAACTTCTTATTGTCATCAATGGCACTATCATTCTTCCAGTCACCTAAGTTCACAGTCTCAGTGTCCTCCTAAACCCCTCACTCTCACTCAACTTACAATTCCAGTCATTTCCCAGATGCTGTCATTTCTGTTTCCTCAGCATCCATTGAATATGCCCCTTTCTTTTTGCTCACACAGTCACCACCCTAGTGCAGGCCCTCATTGCCTTTGACCACTACAGTAGATTCCTATTTTGTCTCCCTGCTTCAAGTCTCTCCCTACTCCAATCCATTCTCTAAACCATTAGAAAAATGATTGGTTTTTACTCCTTCTTTGAAAATTTTTTTATAAATAAGTTTGAGATCTTGATCTTCCCTTCTTGCCTTTGTACAAAGCCAGAGGAAAAACACTGGTTACTTTGAAGCAGACTCCAGGAATATCATCACCAGCATGACCCTTACCACCAAACTGGCCACCAAAACTTTATCATTTTCATCAACATAGTTCAAATAGCTGTCATTAGGAACAAAAGCTGTGATTTTCTTGCCATTCTTGATCAACTGCACTAACACACTTTCAGATGGCAGAAATGGATTGTTCGGACCACACATCTAATTTTTCCAGGATAATACCATTGGAATGAGAGGTATACCTAAAGTGTTGACTTTGAGTGTGGTTAATTCTAAGGCACACTTTCACATACTGCTTATTTTGACACTTCCGGTCCCACCAATGGCTGTGCTACTGCCGAGTAGCACTCTGACTCTTCGGACCCACCTTCTCCCCACCCCTCTGAAGTGCAGGTTTGATCATACCATTCCTCTACTCAGTATACTCCACTGGCTCCCTATTAATCTCTAGGAATGGGCAAATGAGAACAATTTGTTCCAGCAGTCATGAAAGCAGCTGAAGCAGGTGGTGTGTAGTGATTAGAGATTGGTCAGACAACAAAGACACCAAAGTCATACACTACATCCTGGGCCATTGCCAGTTGTCTTGGTTTTTGTCCTGACATTGGACTTCAATGACTCAGGAAGAGAGAGGGAGGGTGATGACTTTGTGCAACTCTGTCTCACTCAAATTCAATTCACAGGAGAGTCAAGACATCACCTTGTATTATTATGATCCTTGTTTTATAGATGAGGAAACTGAGCCTGAGAAAAGTTAAATGTCTTGCCCAGGATGACAGAACAATTAAGTGTTTGAGATAGGATTAAGACACATTAGTCTTCCTGATTCCAAGTCCCACACTCTACCCACTGTGCCCCTCAGGAAGAGAAAGTGAGGCTGATGACTGTGCAACGCTTTTTCACTTAAATCCAATTCATGCACAAGTCAAGACATCACCCATGTTATCATTGGTCCTCTTTGAAAATGAAGAACAAAAAACAACAGCAAGGAGCAAATATAAATTCCTCTGGCAAACCTTTAAAGCTTGTTACAACCAGATGTCTTCCTATCTTCCTAGTCTTTTTATATTTTCCTACCCTTTGTGCAGTCTATGGTCCAGCCATAATTGTAATTCCACAGACAAGAAATTGTATCTCCCTTCTCTGTGCCTTTGCATTGTACACTTTGTATCTAAGGGTATCTAAGACTGCAATGTACTCCCTCCTCACTTTAACATCTTGGAGACCTTTCAAAACTCAGTTCTAGCTCTGCCTTCTACCTGAAACTTTTCCTGTCACCCCAGTTGCTACCACAACTCTTCCCCAAATCAACTTGTGTTCATTTTGAATATTGTATACTTATTACTCCTATTGTGTACACACACCTTATCTTCTCCATTAGACTAAGGTTCTTGAGGTCAGGAATTGTGTCCCTCTAGTCTCTGAATCCCTGATTGTTAGCAGTACCTGGCACAAAATAAATGCTTAACAAATTCTCGTTGATTCCTTTCCCTTCTTTCTTACAAAGTTATTGTGAATATAAAATGAGAGGCAATATGGATTACTGGTCAGAGTAATGGACCTAGAGTGAAGAAGATCTGACTTTAAATCCTTACTCAGATATTTATTAGTTGTATGTATACTCCGGGTAAACCATTTAAACTCCCTGAGCCTCAGTTTTCTCATCTAAAAATGAAGATAATAATAGCACATTTCCCAGGGTTACATGAAGATCAAATGAGATAATATATGTAAATTGCCTTATAATTATTAAAGGCTATATAAATGATGCCAAATATATATGTGAAAGCATTTTGCAGACTTAAAGCAATAAAGGATGCAGACTATCATATCCTGTTAAAATCAGTTGCATACCCATGCACGTGCAAATTTCCCAAATTTATCCTTCATGACTATTCCCCTTTCCCACTAAATTTTCAACACTCTTGTTAGCCTCTGTGAATTTTATCTTGCTCTCCTTCCTCAAGACTCTCCTGTTCCACTACATGGTTTTCCAATTACTCCTAATTGGCACTAATTAAAAGGGCTATTGGTGTATAATTTATTTATTCATAGATATTTTTGGCGCTTTGTCTCCTTTGTTGACAACATAGTTCTCCCAGCTGGGTGAGCAGGAATGGAAGACGTGGAGAATGCCTTTATTTTGACTATTTTGGGGATTTTCTGGTTATTTTTCTAGGTCAGGGACTCTGTACTTGAATGGATTTTTGTCACAAGAGGGATTTGTTCTTGCTTTCACTGGCCTCACTTGATGCCCAAACAACATATATCATAGCAAGTATAGTTAGGGAATGTCTATTAACTTATCTAGTCTACCTCCTTGTCAGTGAAGGATGATTTTCAGTGATATATGTTTTAATTCATCGTCCAGTCTAATTTTATAACTCACTGGATGATGTCTTTTCTCAATTTGTCATGTACCACTGTCAGCAAATTCTTTCTGAGATTCAGACTAAATTCTCCTCTCTTAAATTGCATTCCATCTTGACCCTTTGTACTGTTTTAAATAATTCCTCCCTATTGTGTGGATTGTATTTTTTTCACCTGTGCAAGCCCTTGGTGACCTCAGCTGCCTGTGGGCCATTTGCCCAGTGCATTAGCCCTGCAGATGTATCAAAGAAGCCTGGGCTCACTGAGTGAACAATACCTAGATTACTGGCTCTTGAAAGCTCCCAGCATCTTGTTCCTTCTTACTGCTGATTCCTCCATGCCTTGTACCCTGGCTTGCGTTTCCCTGGTGACGATTCCCTTGTGCTGCCCTTGTTCCCCCCCCCCCCATAGATCTCCATGGTAACAACCTGGAAATGAACTTGACCTTGCCCCAGCAAATCCAAAGCATCCCATCAACCTGCCTGAGGCTTTCGACTGGCCAGCCTGCCCCTGCAGGGATCTAACATCATCCCTCAGAAATGATAAACAGTAACCAATTAATGCTTATTCAACACGTTGAGAATATAAAGGGCTACAGATGCACTAACAGTCATTAATCTCACCCTTTCCTAACTCGGGAATGTAGTCAAGTTATGCTGAGGTAAATTTTACCGCATCTCATATGGTAACCCTAAAGTATCTATGGAAATAGACAATAAAACAACATGGAAAATTGAAATGCGTAGCTAACCTAGATAATCAATTTTAGCCAATTAAATGATTTCTGTCATTTCTATTCATTATCTGTTCACACTCAGTCCTGGCTACTAGAGTCTACTCCCACCCAATAAGAGGAATTAAAGTAATAACTTGGAAAAAGAGAGGATAATGGGTCTACAAGGATACTATTATTCTTGTATTATAATTGTAATATCCAGTGCAGTCTTGTCTGTTACATTTCTCTATCGACTACTCTTAAATTTGTATGCATATATGTATACATGTGTGTGTTTGTGTGGATGTGTGTGTATGCTTGTGGAGAGGTTTGTATATATATATATATATATATATTACTCTCCTCTGGACATACTTCAATTTGCCCATGTTCTTATTTAAATGCAGCATCTAAAAATGGATCATGAAATTTCTGATGTTTGCTAGCTCACCTATTGCCTTGTAGATCGTTTCTAACTCTGACCTCATGACCTCTGGTTTGACTTTCAGTCCTCTATCTGCAAGTACGAACTGGACAATACCACTGGGAAAACTCCAACTCTATATGTATAAAACTAGGACTGTCATTTTTTCCTTCAGGTTACCTTTCCCTCCCAAGTTTGTTGTTTTTGTAAGTGATTCTCCTTATTTGTAATTACCCAGACTTGAAATTTGGATTTTTCATTGACTCATTGCTTTCTTCCAGTCTCTATTTCTGATTACCTAGTCACCAATAACCTCTTTGAAATGTTTCTTGTATTTATCCTTCCTCTGTATTTCCACTGCTGCTGTTCTAATCCACACCATTATTAACTCATGCCAACATGACTGCAACAAACTCCACTATTCACCCGTGATGCCACTTCTCCTATTCACCCTACTTATACATTGCTGCAATAATCTCTCCTTTCACTAAGTAATTTCCTTAAAGTTATTGGGAAGAACACAGCTTTTAAAGTCAGATGAACTGGGTTCAAACCTCAGCACAAATAAATACTACTTGTATGACAGGCAAATTGCTTGACTTCTTAGGAACTCAGTTTCCCCATCTATAAAATTAAGGTGTTACAATAGGTGAATTCTAACTTTCTTTCTAACTCTAGATCCTACCATCAAAATCTTAAAGTCTTACTACTGTTTATCAATAAATTAAATATAGATTCTTATGGAACATTTTCAATACACTCTACCTTGTGGCCCCACCAACCTTATTTCTTACTACTCTATACATACATACCCTATTTTAGTAAAACTATTCTCACTTTCAATGAACGTGTGTTCATTCTATCCTTTGTCCCTTTGGTCATGCTGTTCTCTTTTCTACCTTTTAAAAACAAAGGCCCTTCAAGATCTGGCTCACATCTTGTTTCTCCCATGTCCTTCCCAGCACAGGCTTGGAGCTGCCTCTTTTCTGATGACCTTTAGCAGTCACGGCTCGTGTCATAAAGAGATCCTGTCTTTATTACTTTTGTTTCCCTTACTAGATCTTAAATTCTTGATATTAAGGATCATATTTTATACTTCTGTCTTTTATAATCCCTCTAGCACAGTGCTAAACTCAGAAGGGATGCTCAGTGGATAATTATTGATGATTTCTGCCTCTAGTCTTGAATCCTGAAATTCAGTGAAATGGAATGCTTCTTTTTTTCTTTGTCAATTTGCCTATAACATCCCCTTTGAGATGGAAGATCCTGTACCACTTAAGAACAGGTATAGAGACCTTCTGACTGTTTCCTGTTGGCTATGCAGACCCTTTTGATTCAGATGTCAGTGGATATAATAAAGGGATATCTCTGATACTTGGGCTTCTTCTTTCTGCTCACATCAAAGTGTAAGAATGTAAGCTTCAGAGGGTGGGTAAAGGTATGCTCTTCTCTTCACTGGGCTGTAAGACATAAGCTTGTGACCTATTAGGCAAGCCAAGGTCTGGAATAAGACCATCTTTTGAATCTTCTTTCTTTGAGTATAGGGGAGGACCTTGTGAGATCTTGAAAGGCAGGTGGCATCATCCCCCTTCTAAGATTATCAAGCAGATAAGTATTGGGTAGCTGAAGATTACATTAGTTTTTTTTTAATTGCTACAAAATTCTGCTCACATATAGAGTTCACTACACTCCTTAGATTATTTTTTTTCCTGAGAAACTGTTGTATAACCACCCCTTTGCCATTTTATACTTATTAGATGCAACTCTATGTTCTAGCCTGGCAAGTTCTTTTTGGACTCCTACTCTGAAATCACAATGAACATGAACTTGGAAAGACTTCAAGAGGTAGTGGAGAACAAAAGAGCCTGGCATGCTTCATGGGGTCTTGAAGAGCTGGACACGACTGAAGGATTGAACATGAACTCTAATATTCAGTTTGTTAGCTATCCTGCTAATTTTTGAGTTATCTTAATGAGCTTATTTTAATAGGCATACTCTATATGTCTGTGTCCAAGTCATTGATTAAAGTGTTAAAACATCATAGGGTCAAATACATTGGAGTAGTCTACTATAGATCTTTTCCCAAATTGATATTAATGATCATAGTAGTATAGCTCTAGAGGTGAAAGTGACCTCACAGGCCATTTACTTTAAACCTCTCATTTTACAAAAAAAAAAAAAAAACATGGAAACAGAGGTCTAAGGAGATTTAATGACTTGCTTAAGGTCAAGTAGATAGGAAGCCTCAGAGTTGGGATTTGAACTTAGGTCTTTTGACTCTACAATCTTTCTGTGGAATTACAGCTATTCAATCAGGTCCAAATTAATTTAATTGTCCCACCATCTAGCCTAAGATGATTAAAAAGAATATAGAGCAGCATGGAAAGACTTGGGGAGAGCTGGTGGAAACTGAAACAGAGTCAGGGAAAAAATACTCACAATGACTAGACCAGTGTAAATGTAAATAACAACAAAAAAAAATTGAAAACTTTACTCTGTTTAATTACATTATCTGTTTGGTCCTAAAGAAGGAATCAGAGAATGTGCCTCCATTTCTTCTTTTCAGAGGTGGAGCACTATAGGTATAGAACACAGCACATACTATTGGACTTCAATATATTGATTAGTTATACTTTTTTCCCCTCTTTTAAAAAATTATTTTTTTATAAATAATGGCTCTCTGGGTGAAGGAGGGAGAGAGATATATTGGGAAATGAAGGTGATTAAAGTTAAAATAATCCCTTCCAGTAATCCATTTTGCCAGTCTGTGCTATGAAACCATCATATTCTTCAGAAAAGTAATCCTCAATACTATTTTAAGAGAATAAAGTTGCATATATAGCGAGCTTAGGACCTGACACCCCCTGTTAAAGTAACAACCTGGAGAGAGTGATTCAGGTACAATTGATGAAGGCTAGAAAGGGATCTAGAAATGGTGAAATGAAAGTAAAGGAAAAGAAACTAGGAGTTTTGGAAGTAATAATGGAAGTTAGGAAGAAAAGAAAGATAGGAATGGAGGAAAAATAAAGAGAAAGGGAGGGAGAGAAGAAGGAAGGAAGAAAGAGAGAAAAGAAAGGAAAGAAGAAGAAGGAAGGAAGGAAAAAGGAAGAAAGGAAGGGAGAGAGGAAGGAGAAAATGGATGGAGCAAAAAAGGAAGGAAAGAAGAGAGAAAAGGAAAGAAAGAGGAAAGAAAGAAAGGAAAAGAGAAAGAAAAGAAAAGGAAGGAGAAAGAAAAAGAAAGAAAGGAAAGAAAGAAAGAAAAAAGAAAGGAAGAAAGAAAGAAACTCATTAATTGTATAAGCTGGTTAGCCAGGGATGTGGTATCCAGGGAATTACACAAAGTGCCAGTAGCAATATACTTCATTTTCTACATGCACAATGACAATCTGAAAAAGCATTTCTCTCATCTCTTTCTTCCTTTTCTGTTGTATAGGTTAGATCAAGTCACTTCACCTCTCTGTCTCAGTTTTCCAGTCTGCTAAATAAGAGAGCTGAACTCAATTACCTCTAAGGCATTATTCAATTGTAACATTCTTTGACATTCGATAACCATTGTTTCATCTTATGGGAAGATTTTGACAGTGATTGTCTTTGAATCCAATACAAATGTATGAAATATGGAAGTCTTACATAGCAGTACCTTTTTAAGTAGGCACTAATATAAAAATTCAACATTAAAATATTCATAAATCAACAATATAATATAGGTACAAAACTGTAAAAAGCCACTTTTGACAGGGTTTCCTGGTACCATGTCTGTTTCAAAGAACATGCTTGGTTATTTAGTATTGGTGTGTGTTCTCTAATGCATATGTTCATCCATTTTTTCATGATTGTGGAATTTCTGTTTTTCTTTTTTCTCTGCTTTACTTGAAACCAAATTGTTCACTTTTAAAAGTCACTTATGTAAGTTATCTGGTCTCTCTAACCAAAGATGTCCATTTTAGAATATAAATGAGGGACTTTGAAAAATACCAAGTGAGTTTTCAATTCTCTTTCTCTCTCTCTCTCTCTCTCTCTCTCTCTCTCTCTCTCTCTCTCTCTCTCTCTCTCTCTCTCTCCCTCCCTGCCTCCCATTAGACAAGGAGACATTGAAGATAAGTGAGACAGTGAGAATGATAAAAAGGGCAATCTGCTGGAGAAGATGGTATACAATTAGGTAGGTAGAAGGGTTTGACTTGGTAAGGAGAAAAGCAACCTCTTCATATGAGATAGGAAATGAAGGAGGAGGTAATGACAGAAGGCATCTATCTGAAGGATGCAAGATGAGGGGGAGAGGAGAAGGAGATCTTGTTGGATGGCCTCAACTTTTTTGGTGAATTATCAAGCATCATTCTCAACTGAGAAAATGGGGGAAGGTGGAATTGGAGGTTTGAGAAGAAATGAAAATGTTTGTAAAAACCACTGCGGTGAGTGGGAAAATGAGTTAATTAGGGAGGTATAAAACAACTGCCTTGCCACCGTGAGATCCCAGTTGAGATTATGTAACATAACTCTGTAGTGGATCAAGTCAGCAACATTTTGCTATTTTCACCATCTTTATTAGCAGCACGTGAATGGGAGCAAAGGCAAGAGATGATGGAAGCAAAGCAAGGCTGAAGATTAGTAGGGTAAGATAGGTGACAGGATAAGGGGGCCAGTCACCTAAGTGAAGAAGATGGCCTAGAGTAGAACTGGTTCACCAAGGGATCAAGGTAAGGGAAGAGACTGTTGCCAGCACAAGAGTGATGGCCTGGAAAGAATTGAAGGAAGGAGGGATTGGAGGGTCATGGTGAGGACAAAGAACAGGATTTGCAGTTGCAAAGCTGAGGGAGGGGTGGAATGACTACAGATGGTCATCAAATAAGGGAATTTTAGAGATCATAATCCTGGAAGTGGTACATTTGTGGGTAATGGCAAGACCAAAGGTATGACTATCTCCATGTGTAGCTGTGGTGTTGGGGTGCAGAAAATAAGCAGAAGTTGAGAAGCTGGGAGGTTAGAGTGTTTAAGAAATTGTCACCATGTATGTGGAAATCACCTAGTATAAGGGAACACGTAATAGATTCTCGATAAGTATTTGTAGAATTTGATTACATGAATGAGTTAAGCATAAAGTCATTTTCTCTTTTATAGGTATTTATCACTAATGCTTAAATGTTATTGTCTTGCTTTGTGTTTCTTAAACACTTCATGTATGTGTTTATGAATAAATGATGATCACTAACATGTATATAACACATTAAGGTTTGCGAAGTGCTTTACAAATATCTCATATGATTTTCACAATAACCCCCTGAAGTAAGTGCTAATATTATTCCCTTTTTGCTGATGAATAGACAGACTGGGACTGGGAGAGGTTAAGGGACTTGCCTAGGATCACAAGCTAGTAGCTATCTGAGAAAGGATTTGGATTCATCTCTTTTATTCCATGGCAAATCCCTTCATGATTTAATCATTCAGCATTCTGCCTCTGTATACCTTTCTACATCTTCCCCTCCACAGATCCCCAGGAACATAGCTCCGATTTTACCATGAACATAAGTAGAAAAATAGGATTTAAAAATTTAAGTGCAACTTTTCAGAAGCATGTGTGTGTAAAATGGAACAAAAGTGTAAACAGACATTTATAAAGCACATCCTTTATTTGGGAATGTCATCTCTTCCATAAAAATCTTCCCTAATTTCATTCAAACAAATGTACTCCTTTCCTTCTTTGAATTTACTTATTATTTTTACTTGTTATTTAACTCTTATTTGTTCTTAACTTTGTACCAGTTATTTATTACTTGTTTTATCCTTTCCTCTACCCCACCCTCCCAAATGATAAACTTGAGAGCAGGGACAGTGCTTGTACCCATCTTTCATGTCTCATGGCTCCTAGGACAATGCTTTGCACATAGACTGTACTCAATAAATATCTGTTGAATTAGCAACAGAATCAGAACGGAATGAAATTCAGTTAAATAGGTGGCATCTCAGCATGCATGCATGTGTGTGTGTGTGTGTGTGTGTGTATATGTGTGTGTATTTTTAAGCCCTAAGACATTTATACCCACAAGTCACATGTCTTAAACAAAAGTGTAATATTTAAGAGATATGTGTTTCCCAAAATGGGGCCTTTTGCTTTTTTATGAAAAGAGTTCTGTTTGGGGTATGAAACTGTCCTACTTTGAAACTTCCCAAAATGCAAACTTGCACTCATTTCATGAGTCGTAATGAATGTTTCTCACATCCTGACTTCTTGGGGGAAATATGCGTGCTTTCTCAGGCATGGAAATGTGACTCTCTGGTGCCAAGTTTGACAGCTGATTTTGTGTAACCACTTAATTCCAGGTTCTTGGGAGAGAGAGCTTTAAATGCAAACAAATGGTAGGGTATAGAGTTGCCCAAGTCACTGTGCAGGGTGGAGCTGATAAAGCTTCAGCCTCTGTGTTCATGGCTAGCATCTTTCGAGAGTTATATTAAAGAAAAAGTCATGAGGTTATTAAGAGAACTGTAGATTTAATTTAGATTATTTTCACAGCTACTCACATATATATTTGGCTGTGTCAGTGCCTACAGCCCCCAAAGATGGGAAAACTGCCTAACCCTAAGAGCCCTGGGACTTATGGAGTGACGATTGGAGTTACGATGGCAGCCAGCCAGGGCTGTATTAGAAATCCTGGCAGTCTCTGAGGACTGCTTTACTTGACTGTCTTCAATAGGCCATAATGGTTACCTAAATGGAGGGGCCCACTTTTTAAAGGTTCCATCCTCTTTCACAGTACACCATTGCCTGATTCCTTTATTATCATCTCTAAGCCAAGAGTATTCCCTTCAGAAGTGGGGGTGAGTTTCCACTTCAGTGAATCAAAGGTGCTATTCACTTTAGTCCTGAAATTACAGAAGGATCAAAAAATTGTTAGGTGACCTATTCCATCTTTGAAATGAATCTTAATGAAGAGGAGATTCCTTTCCTTCCTTCCTTCCTTCCTTCCTTCCTTCCTTCCTTCCTTCCTTCCTTCCTTCCTTCCTTCCTTCCTTCCTTCCTTCTTTCTTTCCTTCCTTCCTTCTTTCTTTTCTTCCTTCCTTCTTCCACCCATTCAACACACATTTATCAACATTTCCTGATTTCTCCATCAACTAGAGTTTTTCACCTGCAATCTCTTTGGTAAAATGGTTAAAGCCCTGGGCCTGGAATCAGGAAGATCTGAGTTCAAATCTGGTTTTAGATGCTTACTAGCTATATGACCAGGGCCAAGTCACTTAGGCTCTGTTTCAGTTTCTTCAGCTGTAAAATTGTGATAACAAAAGCACTTACTGCACTGGTTATTGTGATGATCAAATAAAATTGTCAGTGTAAAGCACTTATCACAGTGCCTGGCACATAGCAGATGCTATATAAATGCTTTTTAATTTATTTTTTTATTTTTTATTTTTAACATGTGTTTTTAAAACTTTGGGTTACAAATTTTCTCCCTCCCTCCCTCCCCACCCACCCTCATTGAAAAGGCAAGCATCTCGATACAGGTTATAGATGTGTAGTCATGCAAAACACTTCCATAGTAGTCCTGTTGTGGAAAACTAAGTATATTTCCCTTCATCCTATCCTACCCCCCATTTATTCTATTCTCTCTTTTGACCTTGTCCCTCCTCAGAAATGTTTGCTTTTGATTATCCCCTCCCTTAATCTGCTCTCCCCTCTATCAACCCCCTGCTCTCTTGTCCCCTTCCCCCCGTATTTTCCTGTAGGGTAAGATAGATTTCCATACCCCACTGTGTATGTTATAACCTCCTTAAGCCAAATTCTATGGGAAGAAGATTCATTCATTCCTTCTCACCTTCCCCCATTTCCCCTACACTGTAAAAGCCTTTTCTTGTCTGTTTCATGTGAGATAATTTACCCCATCTATTTCTCACTTTCTCTTCTCCCAGTATAATCCTCTCTCACCCCTTAATTTTATTTTCCAGATATCACCCCTTCATCTTTGACTCACCCTGTGCCCTCTATCTATCTATCTATCTATCTATCTATCTATCTATCTATCTATCTAATCTATCTATCTATCTCTATATATGTATACATATAATTTTTTCCCCTCCCACTACCATAATACTGACAAAGGACTCATGAGTTACAAATATCATCTTTCTCTGCAGGAATGTAAACAGTTCAACCTTAACAAGTCTCTTATGATTTCTCTTTCCTGTTTACCTCTTCCATGTTTCACTTGAGTCTTGTATTTGAAAGTCAGATTTTCTATTCAGCTCTAGTCTTTTCCTCAGCAATGCTTGAAAGTCCCCTATTTCATTGAATGACCATTTTTTACCCTGAAGGATTATACTTAGTTTTGCTGGGTAAGTGATTCTTGGTTGCAGTCCTTTGCCCTCCAGAATATCATACTCCCTGCCCTCCAGACCCTTACTGTAGAAGCTGCTAAATCTTGTGTTATCCTGATTGTGTTTCCACAATACTTGAATTGTTTCTTTCTGGCTGGTCGCAATATTTTCTCCTTGACCTGGGAATTCTGGAATTTGGCTACAATATTCCTAGGAGTTTTCCGATCTCTTTCAGGAGAAGATCAGTGGATTCTTTCCATTTCTATTTTGCCCTCTGGTTCTAAAATATTAGGGCAGTTTTCCTTGATAATTTCTTGAAAGATGATGTCTAGGCTCTTTTTTTGATCATGGCTTTCAGATAGTCCAATAATTTTTAAATTCTCTCCCCTGGATCTATTTCCCAGGTCAGTTGTTTTTCCAATGAGATATTTCACATTGTTTTCTAATTTTTCATTCTTTTGGATTTGTTTTACAGTGTCTTGATTTCTCATAAAGTCACTAGCTTCCAATTGCTCTATTCTAATTTTTAAGGAAGTATTTTCTTCAGTAAGCTTTTGGACCTCCTTTTCCATTTGTCCAGTTTTGCTTTTTAGAGCATTCTTTTCCTCATTGGCTTTTTGGACCTCTTTTGCCATTTGGGTTAGGCTATTTTTTAAGGTGTTATTTTCTTCAGTATTTTTTTGGGGGTCTCCTTTAGCATCACTCTCAGTTTTTCCTCTACTTCTCTTACTTGCTTCTCAAAATCCTTTTTTGAGCTCTTCCATGGCCTGGGACCAATTCATATTTTTCTTGGAGGCTTTGGATGTAGGAGCTTTGGCTTCGTTGTCTTCTTCTGGTTTTATGTTTTGATCTTCTTTGTCACCAAAGTAAGATAATATAGTCTGACTCTTTTTGCGCTGCTTGCTCATGATCTTGGCCAATGACTTGAGTTACAAACTCTTTGTTAAGGTAGGGGTCTATTTCCAGTGTGGAGAATGTACTGTCCCAAGCTTCAAGGGTTTTGTGCAGCTGTTTTCAGAGATACTTCTAGGGACTTGTAAATTTTCAGTTCTTCCAAGGTGCTGTGATCAAGGACGAGGTGTTTACTCCTTTCCTGGCCTGTTATCTGGCCTATGAGTGACCACAAGCACTCTTTTCTGTCTTGAAACTGTGAGGATTTCCCCTCCACAGCCACTACAAGCTCCAGCATGCTGGTGCTCCTCCTCGCCCCAGAACCGCCACCCAGAACTGTGACCCAGATCCAAGCACAGGCAAAGCAAGAGAATCTTGCACAAGCAAAGAGATCCCTGCAATCCCCCTCTGATCAGCTGTTTGATTCCCCCCTTAGTCTGTGGGCCAGAAGCTCAGGAGGCAGCTGCCGCCCCAGGACCGAGCTTGGGGAATAGGGCTGTAACCCCACTGTGCTTCTCTCTCAGCACCACAGAAACAGACTTTTCACACTGATCTAAGTTGTCTTTGGCATTCCTGGGTTGAGAAGTCAGGAAACCTCCACAGCTACCCATGATTCAGTCCCCTGAGGTCTGCTCCAGGTTCGCTGTGGCCTGCACGCCCATGCCATACTGCATTCCTCTCCCTGCCTGGTGCGATACACCTTTCTGATCAACCATCCAGGCTGTCTTTGGCTGGAAATTTGTTTCACTCTGTCTTTTTGTGGGTTTTGCTGCTTTAAAATTTGTTTAGAGCCATTTTTTATAGGTATTTGGTGGGGTTTGAGGGAGAGCTCAAGCAAGTTACTGCTTTTACTCTACCATCTTGGCTCCACCCCCTTATATAAATGCTTTTTCACCCCCCCATTACACACACACACACACACACACACACACACACACACACCCCCATATTTTTTTTTGGTCCTTGAGGAGAGGGACTGTTTCATCTTTGTATCGCTAACACCTAGCATAGTGCTTGATAGATAGTAGGCACTTAAAAAATGCTTGTTAATTCATTGATTCAACACTTAGCACAGTGCCTGCTATATAGCAGGCACTTAATAAATGCTTATTGATTGATTTATTAATTGATGAAGCACTTTCAATGTACAGAGTATTGTTGCTAGCCTCTGGGTAAATAGTTTAGATAAGGCATGACCCTGCCCTCTGGGAGCTCACCATTTAGGAAAAAAAAAACATACTAGAAGTGGCACCTTTTGAAAGCATAGCCTTTTCACCCTTCTTACTCATTGTCATATTGTTATAGTTATGCTGGTGTACTGACTTTCTTGAGAGGCAGGAGATGTATAGTTCAATCTTGGCTTTCCTGATGGCTAGCTGTCTTTTGAGAATACACTTAATTATTCAATGACTCAATTTCCTCAATTAAAAGGTGGGAACAATGATTCTAATCACCATATGTATAGAAAAGGATGGCATGCAAATAGAACATTATCATAGAATATTAGAGTTTAAAGAGACCTTTCTAGCTATCAAATCCAAGCCCTTCATTTCAGAAATGAGGGAACAGAGGTTCAGAGAGGTTAGGCAAAAAGAAAGACCATTAAATAGGGTATTAAAAATATGTCTTTATTTACTGTAGAAGCAAAGCTCAATTCTTAGTCCCTTTCTGAAACCTTCACTGACTCAACCAAGTACTACTGATCTCTTCCTTCTCCAAACCCCTTATGTGTTTATAGAGTGCCTCATCCCTTAGCACTGGAATGGAAGCCATTTTGGGGCTCTCTTTAAGGGTCTCATGCTTTTTCATCTTGTCTCTCCAACTAGGCTGCAAGATCCTAGTGGGGAGGGATTAGATGTTGTAATTTTCTTGTATCCCTAAAGTTCTATGTATACTATGGAGAATGCAAGCATAGCGTATGTGTTTGCAAATATTTGCCCATTGTTTTAAAAACATGATCAAGAAAATGTATACTTTTAAAAATTATTTTGAGCAATTACTAAGGAGAAAGAAACACTCAGCATCTTATTTCTGCCTAGTACAATTAGAAAGGGGCAGCTAAATGGCTCAGTTGATAGAGTGCTGGGCCTGGATTCTGGAAGACTCATCTTCCTGAGTTCAAATCTAGAGCTGTGTGACCCTAGGTAAACCACTTAACCCTGTTTGCCTCAGTTTCCTCATCTGTAAAATGAGCTGGAGAAGGAAATGGCAGACCACTCTAGTATCTTTGCCTAGAAAACCCCCAAATGGGGTCCCAAAGAGTTGGTCATAACTGAAAATGACTAAATAACAATTAGGAAAGTTTTACATTTAACTCTTTCCAATTAAAATGATTATCAATAAGAAATGACTATATTATTGCTCCACCCCAGTAAATGACAGAAGTTATCCATGCATGGAGGAGGGGGAGGAGTGTGGGGAGGGGATGATAGGGTGGAAAGGGAGAAATGTTGCATTCATGGTTTGCATGACTAGAATCAACAAATTCCTGTCCATCTTTTGTAATCCTATTTTTATTCATTCATTTATTTATTTTTCATTCATAAAAATATCTATTTACCCATTGCATACATAGCAGATTTGCAATTGCAAATTAAGGTCACTGTAGTGGTAGAAGAGGAGTCCTAAAATACCACCACCTCTAAACCTGTCTAGAACAATGAGTAAAACTTGTATGACATAAGCTATGGGGTTATTTTTCTAACCCCTATTCAGATTGTTTGGCTGGGTCCCCAGAGAGTGGCTGTTTCTTCTTCCCCTCCAGGTACTAAGGGTAACCCAAAGGGAGGTTTTTTTTGTTAAGACTATTGCTTTTAAGCCCCCATAAGAGTGCTTCTTCCATGATAATCAGTTGTAATAAATTAATCAGCTAGTCTTAATTAGTTTATAGAAAGGCTTATTTACTAAGGTGCTATGATAAAAACAGTTAATCTAAAACATCCCCACCCAAAAATCCATGACATACTTTCCCACCAGTTTATATAGCTTCCAGGGGAAAATGAACTCAAGCTTAGAGAATGCATTTGCAAAAGGGTAACTCATAGATTCTGGTTACTGAAACTTCTTTTTTCCCCTTAGTGAGATAATAATGAAGTTCGCTTTAGGCATGGTGAAGCTTTTCAGTTGGGATCTTCATGGTGCCCTTGAAGATGACTTTCCTTGATGTTCCTGATGGATGCAAGACACTGTTGCCAGTCAATGCTGTCCTATGGACACCACTAGGATGCCAATGAAGAAGTCTAAATCCTCTGGCCTTCTGAAGTTTACAAGGTCTTTCTTTAGTCAAAAAATGGGGGAGGGGTGGATTAGCAGCTTTGTTTGGTTTCTACTTTAGAATATCAGGCCTCTTCCAGCAAGGCGATCACCTGAAATCCCTGTGCTGACTGACTCAGCTTTTGCTACTCAATACCTCCTCAACACCCTCAGTTACTTCCCCTTTCTGATTGGAGGGATGAAGGGTAGAACAGTAAAGTCCTTCCAAAGCAGTTTGTTTATTTATTTATCTATCTATCCATCCATCCATCCATCCATCTATCTATCTATCTATCTATCTATCTATCTATCTATCTATCTATCTATCTATCTATCGATCGATCGATCTATCTATCTATTAATAGTGGGGTCAATACTTCTAGAACTTTCCAGGTAACTCTTCATTTTCCATCAGCAGTTTGTCTTGGTTTTGACACTATGGAAACATTATACCCCCTGCTCACCCACCCTTACCCTCTTTTTAGCTTCCTTTTGTGTGCTGATTTACGTCCCCCCCCCATTAGATTGTAGGTTTGGAGGGGGTAGAGGTGCTATATTTTTCTTATTTGTATCCATAGTGCTTATCACAGCACTTGGCTCAAATTTGTTCAGTTGTTTCAGTCATGTCAGCCTCTTTGTGATGCCATTTGGAGTTTTCTTGGCAAAGATATTAGAGTGGTTTGCCATTTCCTTCTCCAGCTCATTTGACACATAAGGAAACTGAGACAAATAAGGTCAAGTGACTTGCCCAGGGTCACACAGCTAGTGAGTGTCTGAAGTTGGATTTTAATTCAGGAAGACGAGTCTTCCTTACTCCAGGCCTGGCACTTTATCTACTGTACCACTTAGCTACCCTGCCTGGCACATAGTAGGCACTTAATAAATGTTTATTGAACTAAGGAAGGGAAGAAGTATTTATTAAGTATCTGCTACATGCCAGGCACTGTGCTCAGCCTTTATGAATATTATTTCATTTGATCCTCACACTGTGGGGTCAGTGCTATTATCCCCATTTTACGGATGAGGAAATGAAAGGAGACAGAATTTTAAGAGACTTGCCTTTGGTCATGAAGCTAGTGTCTGAGGCTGGACCGAACTCAGGCCTTTCTTACTCAAGGCCAGAGATGTCAAACATGATGTTCATTTGGCTGCCTGTTGCCTACAGCACTACTGAGTATGACAGAGAAACCAGATTAAAATGAAACTAGAAAATATTTAACAAAATAAAAATGCAATAAATCATAGATAATATTACATTTTAAAATGAAACCAGTATTCAGCCCACATGAATCCTTATTAAGTGATTAATTGATTTAAATAATTGGCTTATTGATTAAGACCAGTGGCCCTTATTTCTATTAGAGTTTGACCCTTCTCTAGGCCTAGCATTCTATCTATTGCAAAATCTAGCCCCGTAGATAGCTCAGGGAGGGAGGAGACCAAGACTTTACTCCTGTCCCCTTATCTGAGTGATTCCTCTAAAGTGCTTGGCTGGAACTGTTCTCTGGTTTCTCCTGTATTTCAAATTGGCCTATATTTTATATAACACCAACAGGGTATGACCTAGTTTCCTTAGCCAATTACAACATACTTCCTTTGTGGCATCATTTTATTTTATCCAGAGACCTTTGCTCCTTTCAAATTAATCAAGGACTTTATGGGAATCTAATTAAAATGCCTTTGGTTGATCGATTAATTGATTGATTCTAAGTCAGGGCTCTCTATAGTTATTGAGGTAGGAATATGTGACATCCCCTTTTCACTTGAATTTCCTGGCATGTGAAGTCTTTAAGGAAAACATACAAATTATTTTTAATGTTATATTTACATCTCTAGCAAAATGACAAATGAAACTCTGTTTATAAATACAGCACAGCTTATCTCCCTTTTTTGCAGAGGTGGGGTACTAGGGGGGCATAACGCATATATTATCATAATCAGTTGATACGCTGGTTTATTTTGCTAAACAGCTTTTTTTCCCTATCTCTTTTTTATTCTTTTAAAAAGGATAGCTCTTTGGGCAAAGTAGATCAGAGAGATGTATTAGAAAATGAAAATATATCAATGATTTTTTTAATAGTTCGGAGGAGCTGGATAATTCTGTGACTATCAGAATGTGACCTGGGAAGTGAGCCTCTGATCCCAGCTCCCTGTCCCTATGACTGCTTTTTTTTTTTTTTTTAAATTTTTCCCACTTTGTGCCTGGGATTTCTTATCTGTTAAATGGAAGATTAATGTTCATCCCTTCTTTGGAAAGCACTTTGAAACCCTCCTTTGAAAAGTGCCAGGCCGGCCGTTCCTGTTATTATTAATATTACAATATACTTGCTATAAAAGCAGCCCTAGCTTGGGATGGAAAAAATTAGCAGTCTTTCCCTGATGTGATTCTAACCCCATGAGTGGGTCAGTTTTCCTTTTGATCTGACCCTGGTGATCCTAGGCTACCCAGTGTAGCTCCCCTTCTGATGACAGGCCTGGGGTTAGCCAGTTGGTGTCAGGATTGGGCTCTGTGGATACAACACTTTGGGAAGCCTTTGGCTAGTGCAGCTGGGGCGCTTCCAAACCTATCCTGTGCCAGATGGAAAACGAAGCCTGAATCTGTCTGAGGGAAGCCCAGCATGGGGGATCTGAGCTCCTGCCTTCTCCTTCATTCATATTTTGTCTGAGCTTCGTTTATATTCTTTATTGCCCACCACTAACCACGAGCTCTTTCCGAAGCCCAGGGACTTTGTCCTCTTGGCTTCAAATCCTGCAACTCCGAAGGAAACTTAGATTTTTTTTTTTAATGTCTCCTTGGCCTGATTTCACTCCTTGAGGAGAAAAGACAGGACTTGTGCCTTGGCAATTTCACCTCTACTAATTCTTTTCACATTTAAGGGAGGATCTCTGATAGGGCCTGATCATACAAATCTCTAGCCTGGGCTGCATTAGACACTGGAGTAGCAGACTTCAAGCTACAGCCGTTTGTTTTAATCCCCTGGGCTTCTTTCTGTTTTCATTTTGCTGAAGACTGAAGTAGGATATTCTGCAGAGGACAATAGCTGGATAATACTGTTATCTTGATTTCTACCCTTTACTCCTTAGCATAGATTCACAGACACACATGTGCTAGTACGTCTTCCATCTCTGTACCTCTGAGGAAACAAATTATCCTGTTGTCTGCTGCCTGTCCTTTGGGAATTAATAACAAATCTATACAATACACTAACCTACAGATTAAATTATGTGAAAAAGCATTCCTTTTTTGATAATCACACAGATACATCTGTTGCTGTTTTTCAGGCTGGTAACCAGATCTCCACCAGCCCAGTAAATATTCTCTCCCTCATCCTTTCTTGCTCCCTGCCCCACCTCCCCTCCCATAGCCTTTGCTCTTTGATGCACAAAGATATGGAGGGTTGTCAGTCCCTGAAAACTCCAGGGCACTTACCGAGGCTCAGCTTTCATTTATTATTTCTTTGGCTGTTTTTACTGTTACTGCTTTCATACAGTTAAAGAAAGGGGAGGGGAAGAGGTTGAGGAGAAGGTCAGCCTATTGTGCAGCCTCTAGGTCCTGTATATTTGCCCTTCCTGAGTCTGTTTACTCTCTGAATCACTTGACATGCTGCACATTCTTTAAAAAAAAAAAAAAAAGAAAGAAAAGAAAAAACTTACATCTTTGCTCAGCAGTCCTCGGTCGCTAGGGTGACACACACAGTAACTATAGCTAAAGGAACTGGTCAAGGACTTTGTTTTTTCTTTCAATATCCCAGCCTCTGGGCAGGGGGGAGTCAGTAGTGGGTAGAAGGTCTCCTCAAGTCATGATTTCGTCTGAAATTAATAATATGGAGGCATTTTCTTTCAAATACAATTCAATCCAAGGGGGATTGTGGAAGAGATTGTTTTGTGCAGGGGATTATGTTCATTAGTAGGAGAAAATACTTTACTTAGACTCCTTCCCTGCCTCAACATCCCTGCAAGACCCCAAAGTCCTGACACCTTTCCTCAAGAAGCATCAGCAGCTGCCCTAGATAGGAAGCCACTTGTAGGATAAAATTAAAATTCCTCTATTTGCCATTCACAATCTTAACCCAATTTCTCTCTCTAAACTGATTTAATATTGCTCTACCTCACACATTGTACCCTCCAGCCAAAGTGTCTTACCTTTATGGGCATTCCATGCCCTACCTTTGTCACCTCTCCCTGTTGGAACAGCTAAGTCTTTTCAGGATCAGTTCAAGTACCAATTGTTAGATGAGGATTTTTTTTTTCATCCCAGTTGTTTGTTCTTCATCCCACCAAGAAGTGTATTTTATATTTTCTTGTATTCTTGTTTTTGTATTTTCTTTGATGTGTTTGGAATTTATTTGTGTACATTTATCCATGCCCAAAGAAGGTAAGCATCTTTAGGGCAGGTTGTATTTTGTATCCCTACCACCTCAGAGAGTGGCTGTCACAAAGTAGGCACTCAATGTATGCTTGTTGACCTAAATTAATTAAATAGAAAGCTGTTTAAGTGGTAAGCCCTGCCTCCAAGGACCCTTTTCTCTAGTATAAAAAAAATATGACATGGTCATAAAAGTATTAACAAACACAATTATAAAGGGTTAGGTATTTCTTAAGAAGGTCAAAGGTAAGATTATTCAATTTGCTCCTTTTGCTTGAGGGTCAGGGTGTAACCTGTGTGAAATTTTCACACATATGTGTGAAAGGGGGTGCCTTTTCAAAAGTAATAAGAATGCAATTTAGCAGAGCCACAAATAGGTTGTTCATCCTTCTTTTTTTGAAGAGGACCAATGACATCATGGGGTGATGCCTTGACTCTCCCATGAATTGGATTTAACTGAGGCACAGATGAACAAAGTCCTTAGCCTCACTCTTTCTTCTTGAGTCATTGAAGGCCAGTGGCAGGACAAAAGTCAGAATGACTGGCCATGGCCCAGGATACAGTAGATGACCTTGGAGTCTTCAGTATCTGAGCAAGCTCTAAGTGCTCCCAAGTGCCTACTTCAGCTGCCTTCATGGTCACTGAACAAATTGTTTTCATCTACCCATTCCCCTGAGGGAAATCTTCACATGCTTAGATTAGACAGCTCCCTAACTCACTGATGGTTTTGAGACCCCTGTTCCCATTTTCTTTACCAACTCTATCTACTAACCTGCATATTGAGATGGATCTCATCAAAGATAGATTTGCTGTCTTATTCAATCGGTTTCCTTTAGCTACCCTGACTTACTGTAGATTCCGATGGAGGTGTAATTGCTACTAACTTTTTGTCTCCAATCACCCACATGACCAGAGTGTGACAGAGACCTCACCAGGGAGTTTCTAGTATGTTGTTTCCCAATTACTGATTTTTTAAAAAAATATATATTTACAAATCTCAGATGAGTAATTTTGGAATAATAGCATTTGTAAATATACTGTCTATATCATGCACTTCCAGACTACTGCTGAATTACATGAAAGGTACTGGGTTAAAAATACATACTAGGAAAATAAAATATATTAAAAATATATTGACCATATTGAAGCAAAAAAAAAAGTTGGTTGTTAAGTTGCTCTATCAATCTATGTATCTTGGGTAGGAGCTACAGATGGATAATTATCTGGGGCCAGAAAGGAGATTGGGGTGGATAGAATTTTGGACATCACACAGTTCTTTCAGTGAATTGTAAAAAAGAGAAAAAAAAACCTGTAAAAAAATACTGAAAAAGTCTTTTCAGTAAACTAGTCATTGTCACAAAGGTCATGCCTCTCGCTTCAATAGTCTGCCCATAGCAATCTGAGGATACCATAATCTCCTTAGAGTGAGAATTACAAATAACCCAAAGAGCGATTGATGAAAAGGAGGTATGACAGACATGAATAGATCACCCTATATTATCAATGTTGACTTGTGTGGAAAAAGTAGAAAATACATTATCAAAAATACAAGCCCATGTGTATGCATGCACACACACATATAAGCACACACTCACATACACAGAGAAAAGTGTATAAAAAGTCTTAGTATAGTTTAAGATATTGAAGTTATTGAGGCTTAAAACAAAAATAAAACTTTTGGGATACCTTGTATATGTCTGGAAAATGAGAGGATTATAGTCAAGTACTGGTAAGAGGGGTCAATAGTTTAACCATCAGAGTGCTCCACTGGTATCCCTCAGATATTAAAAAAACAAAAGAGGGGGCTCTAAGACATTCAGGAGATTCACTATGGAAGATTTATTGGAAAATAAAGATAGGACTTCCACAGGATGAGAGAATAGAGGGCTGCAATTGGCAGTACGAGAAGACATATGGACATATGCACACGATTCCAATCACAGACCTTCCAAAGTATTCAAAATAGGATGCCTATTAAGGAACCCACAAAGTGCTTCTCTAATGGCTCGTTGTGGTCTGTACCACTGGTAGGAAATACCTGCCTTGATGAGATCATAGATCTATCTTAGCTCTGAAGGACCAGGAATTATGCACCTCATTGTTCAATCTGAAACATATGTTCTGTTTACAAGGGATGTGAAATTATGGGTATTTATGCTCCAGCCATTGGAATGCTCCAGATACTATAATAGGTCAAAGATTTTAAGAGTGTGGTATCTGGAAAAAAACATGGAAATGGAAAAGGACTTCTTCCAAAAGTACATGTCTTCTCATGCTGTGAGATTGGAGTACACGTTCTCCCATAAATGCTACATAGAGGATATACTCAAAGCACTGGAGAACCATCCACCAGGTTTTTTAAACATTGTATGACATATTTAGGGGACAGAATGAAATGTACATATTTTCATATACAGCTATTGAAGGAATTTGTTTTGCTTGACTTTTTGTTTTTTTCTTGTTTACCTTTTTCCCTCTGGGGTAAGGTGTAGGAAGGACAGAAAATAGATTTATTTTAATTAGTTAAAAATAGAGAAGTGGGAAGTTGAAATGTCACATGCTCTTTCAGGTGAAGTCACTGTATTATTAGTTTTACTTAGCCTTTTTATTTTGTAACGAAAGATGTCTCATGAAATGGGAGTATTCTACAAATGTTTGTAATATAAAAACAAAACGCATCAATAAAATTTTAAAAACCTCACATATGGATGTGAGTATAGTACTCAACCTTTCCATGTGTTGTTTATCCATATTGCTGTGTAGTACAATGAATAGACACCTGGACTTGGAGTCAGAAAGACCTGAGTTCAAATGCAACCTCAGACACTAACTAGTTATGTGACCCTGGGCAAGTCACTTAATCCCTCCATGTCTCAATTTCTTCATCTGTAAATGGGGATAATAATAGTACCTGCCTTCCAGGGTAGTTATAAGGAAAAAAGTGATAAAATATTTATAAAACACTTCACAAACCTTAAAGTGCTGCATCGATGCTGATTATACTACTACTACTACTACTACTGCTGTTATTGCTGCTACTACCTCTATCACTACCACTACCACCACCACCAGTACTACTAGTATCATGTAACTGGACCACCTCCTTTTCTGATCATACCTTTCCTGGATAGGATATTTGAGGTTTTTGTCACGTGAATAAAAAGGAAAATGAAAAATTCTCAGCAGAGAAAACAAACAATAATAAATTTAGTGCACAAACACAATATATATTTTTGGAAGATATAACTTTTTTTTTCTTAAATATGAGAGTTGCAGAGTCTGAGAATTGGAAGGGACATAATGCCACCCAGGTCAAACCATGCCAGACTAAGAATTCACTCTACAACTTTGCCTGATATGCGCTCTTCCCAGTATTGTCTGAAAATATCTAGAAGGGGAGGTGCCATCTTTCTTTTGTGTAGGTCTCTCCATTAAATAGTTTTCCTTGACATCAAACTTCTGTCTCATTGTGACTTCCTCTCAACAATGTAGTTTTGCTGACCACAACAACTTTATCACATAATGGTCTCTCAAATATTTGAAGACATCTATCATGCCCATTCTAAAACTTCTCTCTGATCTAAACAGCTTGAGTCTTCAACTCCAGCCTCGTGTGGCAGGATCATATGGCTGCCCCCATCTGAATACCTTATCAATTTTGTTGTTGTTCAGTTATTTCAGTTGTGTCCAACTCCTGATGACTCCATTTGGGGTTTTCTTGGCAAAGATTACTGGAGTGGTTTGCCATTTCCTTCTTCAGCTCACTTTGCAGATAGGGAAACTGGGGCAAACGGTGTTAAGTGATTTGTTCGGGGTCACACAGTAGTAAGTGTCTGAAGCTGAATTTGAATTCAGGTCTTCCTGACTCCAGGTTGGGCACTCTATCTACTGTGCTGCCTTGCTTCCCTACCTTATCAATACCCTTCCTAAAGTATGCTGCTCTGACTTGAAAATAATTCTTAAAATAGTTTCTGACCAAAATAAAGTGCAGAGGGACTATCTCTTCCCTGGTTTTGGACAGTATCTACCATCTAATGTATTCTAAAAGCCCATTAGCTTTTGTGACTGCTGTATCACACTATTGATTCATGTTGAACTTGAAGATCATAAAAACCACAGTTTTCCCCACCCTCAACAAATGGCTTTTTAACCATTCACTTTCCTTTCTTGTACTTGGGAAGTTGATTTTTGTAATCCAAGTGTAAGACTTTATATTTATCTCTATTATGTTTCCTCTTACCCATACATTCTAGTCTGAATTTAGTCTGGTATGACCTGCTCTTCATAAAGCTTCCATATTGCTTTCTGAGCATCTTTTCCTTTTCTGAATATTTGCTAAGCATTCCTTTAATAATGCATTTAAGGTATTTTTGAATCTTGATTTGGTTGTCCATTATGTTGGTGATACTTCCTAGCTTTGTGTCATCTGCAAACTTGACAAGCAAACCCCTTCCCAAAGGGCTAATAATAATGTTAAACAGCATAAGATCAAGATCAGATCTTTAGGATGCTATAGTCAAGACTTCTTTCCACGTTTACAAGGGTGGGGTATGCTGGAGGCAGCTTGCACAGGCTCTTATCAACTGATTGTTAAATTTTCAGTATGAGCATTTATACCTCAAAAAATGAAAAATATTATAAACTAGGACTTGATTTATGGTTTTGCTAATTGACTCTAGACTTAAGAAAGGGTAAGAGAAAATGTTAATGATGTAGATTAAACTTTAAAATGTATAATTCTTTTAAGAGAGACAGTTGTTAAACATTTGCTAGTAGATTACTACTGGGCCTGAAGTCAGAAGACTCATCTTTGTGAGATCAAGTCTAGCCTCAGACACTTACTAGTTGTGTGACCACAGGCAAGTCACTTAACCCTCAACCTCAGTTTCCTCATCTGTAAAAGGAGCTGGAGAAGGAAATGGTAAACCACCCCACTATCTTTGCCAAGAAAACCCCACATGGGGTCACGAAGAGTTGGACATGTCTGAAATGACTGAACAACAACAACAAACTGCTTCAAACCATGAATGAATATTCTTCTGCTACTTCTATCCAAACAGTTCTAAATAAATGTCCTATTGTCTAGCCCAAAGGTGTTAAACTCAAGGCTCTAGGGCTGTCCCAGATTAAAAATATTTTCAAAGTGTTATTATTTATTTTTTAATATTCTTTTCTTTTTAAATGTTGAATTCCAAATCTCTTTTCCTCCCACTCCCTACCCCACCCACTGAGAACCATGTTGCCAAAATAAAAAGCAAGAAAAATAAAGAAAGTGAAAAAACTGCTTCAATTTGCATTGAAAATCCATATGTTCTTTCTGTAGAGGTAGATAACATTTTTCAACATAAGTCCTTTGGAATTGTCTTGGATCATTGAGTTGATTAGAGTAGCCAAGACTTTCACAGTTGATCATCATTACAACAATCCTGTTATTGTGTACAGTGGTCACTTCACTTTGCATCAGTTCACATGCCATGTTTTTCTGAAACCACCTCATCCTCTTTTCTTATAGCACAATAGTTCTACATCACAGTCATATGCCACAACTTGTTCAGCATTCCCCAGTTGATGAGCATCCCCTCAGTTTCCAATTCTTTGCTACCATGAAAAGAGCTGCTATAAATATTTTTGCTCATAGAGGTCCTTTTCCTTTTTCTTTGATCTGTTTTGAATACAGACCTAGCAGTGCCATTGCTAGGTTAAAGGATATTCACAGTTTTATAGCCCCTTTGGGCATAGTTCCAAATTATTCTCTAGAACTGTTGGACTTTTCAGTGTTCCACCAACAGTTCATCACTGTACCTATTTTCCCTTCATCCCTTCCAGGATTTGTGACTTTTGATGTGTAAGGTAGTACCTCAGAGTGGTTTTAATTTGCATTTCTTTAATTAATATTAATTTAGAGCATTTTTCCCATATGGCTATAGATAGCTTTGATTTCTTCTGAAAACTACTTATTCATATCTTTTGACCTTTTCTCAATTGGAGAATGTTTCTTATTTTTATAAATTTGATTCAGCTCTATACCCAGTATATATTTGAGAAATTAGTCCTTTATCAGAGAAACTTGCTGTAATTTTTTGATACTATTTCATTGTCTATGATACCTTTTAGCAGAATGTAGTTTCCCCAATTATTTATTTTAATTTGGTGTATTTTTGTTTTTGCTTTGTCTGAGATCATGATTGCTACCCTTGTTATTTTTGCTTCAGCTGAAGCATATTAGATTTTACTCCAGCCCTTTATTTTAATTTTGTGTGTGTCTGTTTTGTGTGTCTCTTATATGCAATATATTGTTGGATTCTGGTTTCTAATCCATTCTGCTATCTGCTTCTGTTTTATGGGTGAACTCATCCCATTCACATTCACAGTTATGATTACTATTTCCCTCCATTTCATTTTCTTCTGTTTCTTTTCTCCCTCTTTTTATCCTGTCCCTCCACAAAAGTCTATTGTTTCTAACCTTGGCCTTTCTTAATTTGCCTTCCCTTTTATCATTCTCCTTCCTTTTCTGTTATCCCCTTCCCTTCCTATTTTCCTACTGGGTAACTTAGATTTCTATACACAGCTGAGTGTGTATATCTACTCTTCCCTTTTTGAATCAATTCTAATGAGAGTGAGGTTCGTGCACTGTCCACCACCCCTCCACCCCTTTGTCCTCTCCATAGTAAAAGTCCTTCCTTGGGTGCCTATTTTATATGAGAAAATTCTCCCTAGTCTAACTTTCCCTTCCCCCTTCTCTTAGTGCAGGGGTGGAGAACCTGCTGCCTCAAGGTCACATGTGGCCCTCTAGGTCCTGAAGGGGGGCCCTTTGACAGAATCCAAACTTCACAGCACAAATCCCCTTAATAAAAGGATTCGTTCTATATAACTTGGACTCAGTCAAAAGGCTGCACCCAAGGACCTGGATGGCCACATGTAGCCTCACGGCTGTACTTTCCCAACCCTGTCCTGTATCTCTCTTTCTCACCCCTTCATTTTTTTGGTGATCATTCCAATGGAATTGACTCACACCTATGCCCTCTGTCTATGTAAACTCTTTTTAACTGCCCTAGTAATAATAAAGTTCTTAGGAGTTACATGTATCATCTTCCCATATAGGGATGTAAAATTTTAACTTAAGTTTCTTATGGTTACTCCTTCATGTTTACCTTTTCAAGCTTCTCTTGAGTTTTGTATTCGAAACTCAAATTTTCTATTCAGCTCTGTTCTTTTCTTCAGGAATTCTTGAAAGTCTTTTCATTATTTCATTAAATGTCCATATCTCTTTCCCCCAACCCCATCCCAGGATTATATTCAATTTTTTGGGTAGATTATTCTTGGTTGTAATCCTAGCTCCGTTGCTTTCTACAATCTCACATTCCAAACTCTCCACTCCTTTAATGTGGAAGATGCTAAATCTTTATTTGAAAAAACATTTTTTTTCTGGCTACTTGAAGTATTTTTGGGACCAGGGCCCCACCTCCCTTATGACTGACCAACAGCACTTCCTTTCCACACAGCAACTGTGACCCAGAACTACTTATGGGCAAATAGAGTTACCAATCTGTACCAGCTGTATCCAGTGCCAGCAAAGAGTCACCTGTAATCTCTTTCTGACCAGACCTCTGACCCCCTTGCTGTGTCTGGGCTGAGAGCTCCAGAAGCTGCTGTTGCTGCCCCCTATGTGTTCCAGACAGATGACCTCCTAAGTTTTCTTAGACTGGCTAAACCCCATAACTAAACAATGAACTGGGTCTATAAATGAAGGCAAAGAGAAGGGAGTGTGGGGCAGATGTGATTTGAACAATTGATCAGCCTTTTCAGCAATTCTTAATTTGCACCCTGAAACAATCAACCTGTCTGACTTTCTGGACTTCAACACCATGGCTCACTCTGGAACCTACCTCAGCACCTGGGGCCACTTTGCCTTGGAACTTCCATTTTTATTTATGGACTTTTTATTGGTGGAACTTCCTTCTATCATGCCAACCCCCTTCCTTTATTGGTGATTTCTTTCTGGGGCCTCTAATTTGGAGAGGGGACCAGGTTGTACTTTTTATTTTCTAGACCTCAGCACAATGACCCAATGTGGATACTTTCATGTCTCTTTTTGTGTGTTCCCATTAGAATATAACTCCCTTCAGGATAGAGATTAGTTTTCTTTTTATTTGTATTTGTTTCCCATAGTTAGCACTTAAAAAATGTTTGTTGCCTTGACATGTTGCCTTTTCAAAACAATATTCTTCCAGTGATGTTATTTGGTCGAAAGTCATGGTATACCACCATTTCCAAAAGATCAAAATTGCAGGTAATTCAGAGGTAAAAGGGATAAATGCATAAATAGATTGTAGAGTATTACCAGGGGTCACTTACATGGAACACATGACTGGAAAAAGGTTGACCCATGTAGTGATGAGGGCAAGGGACAACAGATGGATAGCCTCAGTACTTCACTGTCAATTCCATGATGTTAAAAGACCTTAAAGAGGGCCTCTCATATGTAGGATGGATCATCTAATGAAGACTTATAGAAGGAAATAGACCAAGGAATAGATGAGTTGCAAACTGACCATTGGAGAAAATTGCAGTGATGAGATCACATATTCATCGAAGAAGATTAAACAGGAAATACTAAAATCATACATTTCATCATACAATGTAGTTTGAATCTGCATGCCATTTCAGGCAATATAGTATAAATTGTTCTGATTTTGGAAAGAAAAGACCTGACTTCAAATCTTACCTTTGTCTTTCACTACCTTGGTTACATTGGGCAAGTGACCTTTCAAATCCTTAGTTCTGTCACTTATAAAATGAAGGGATTAGATCAGATGATATTTAAAGCATCAACTCTTCAAAAAATGGAGTGGTGGGGGATAGATATTTCTCTTGGGTAAAAGTGATCTAGAATCTTTCCTCTTTGGTTGTCATTTTCCTACAAAGTATTCTCCTATTGATTACTATAATCATATTGTGGTAATTTTATGTGCTTTGCTCAACATCTTTCTACTGAAAAAGTCATAAAATAGATCATGTCCTATCATCAAACAGTTGTATCTGACAACTTAACAGAAAGATCAGAAAAGCTCCTATGTTTCATGTGCTGAGAACTGAATAGCAATTAGCTAACAACAAAAACAGAAAGATGTGGGGTCTAGTCCTTATGTGATCTGTGCACAAGAAGAATTTCATTGAAAGGAAGACAAGGAAATGAATAAAAAATCAGACCCACAAGACTAAAGAGCACATAGTATTATTTGTGGCTCTCTCCAGTATTACTCCTTTCCATGACTATTTGCCAAAGCTAAATGCAATTTGTCAGTTGTACAAAAATATTTTATAAGCAGCGAGTGAAAGAGCAGAAACATTTTTTCCCAATAGCCATTCACTTTCAGAAAATCTTCTTTTCCTTAATACTGTGCTGTCTTCCCATCCAATTTCTTTTTCTAGGAAGATAGTTAGTATTCTGCAAAGAATGCTATCAGTAGGTTCAAAGCTCACTTCAGACACTGTGTGCATGACCTTGGGCAAGTCATTATTCTCCCTGGGTCTTAGTTTCCTCATCTGTAAAATGAAGGGATTGGGTTAGATAGCTTATGAAATTGTCTCCACCACTAGATCTATTCTCCTTCTTAATCTTATTTTCACTTTGAATCAGCAACTCTTATCTTCTATCCATTCAAATGAGATGATATTTATTGAGGGCTTAGCACAGTAACTGATACATCATTGGTGCTTGAAAACTTGTTCTTTCCTTCCCTTTCCCCCATTTACACTTCTGCCTCTTATTTGGACTCTATGCTGAAGCAGATCCTCCTTCTCCTTATAAAAGATTCTCTCTGCATCTCAGGGTTTCCTTTTCATCTCATGTCTTTTAGTACTGTTTTTGGAAGAATAATTATGTGCAATGAATGGAAGATGGAGGGAGGAGGGTAGAAACAATGGATATATTTGCCAATTAAATTCAGACTTCTGTGAATTTCAGAAAAAAACAAAAACAAATGACAGTCCTCCTGCTCCTGACCCATGGTACTGTGCTGTTTGACTTGGACAGGTATCTCAATTGCCCCCTATTCTGGTCCTTTCTTTGAATCCATAATGTGCCAGGGTGAGAAAAGAGCTCTAGGCATGCAAACTTTCTTCCAATGTGCCAGGCTATGTCAGGCACTAAAAGAGTGAACCCATTTCTTTGGGTTGGCTGCTTGTTCCTGGCTCACCTGTGAATCTAATCCCTTTAGCTGTTTCTTCTAAAGGTACTAAAGACTGACCTGTCATAATCACTTGAGCCTGTCTGACTTTGTGCAGTAAAAGGAAGTCAAGGCCCACCATTCCGGTAGGATCAGTGAATACATTATATCTTTGTCCTTCCTTAGACTCCTAAGTAAAGTCAATGGGAGCTTTGTGTAGGTAGAGGGAAGAGAATTGCATGTATTGTATTATATTTTCTGGCTCTAGTCACCTGGGTTTGGGTTTTAATCTTATGCCCTCAACCATTTTCTTCCTGGATCCTACCAGCTTGAGTATACTGGCATCCTACTTATATTTCAGTCAGTAAATACCTCAGATATTCATGTATTGACAATAGAAATTAGCGAGTTCTCAAGTTTTTCAGTGATGCAACAGGGAATTCATTAATCATAGATGAGTTTGGCATTGTTTTAGGGTCAGCAGCTGTTCTGAGCTTAGTATTGGGGAAATTAGTAGAAGGAGATGGGGATACATATTAGAAACTATAAAGGGGGAGTGGACCCTGTAACTTTGCCAGTGTGATCAACTTTTTGTGGACCTAACAGATTTTGAAATACATTTTCAAGATTAATCAAATCAAAACATTTCACATACTGGTATTGCATTGACATTGTTTTATTAGAATAGAATCTACTTACTGTCCAAGAAGGTTCATGTGGACATACTTTGCTCCCTTGAAGCTTTTTTCCTTTGCCTCAAGGAAGTTGTGTTTGGCCTGGAGTGAATGAAACTCAGAGCCCAAAAGGCTCAGTTAAGTTGGACCTGGAACTGAAAATTCATGGCCCTCTAGCGAGTTTTGAATGGAGAAAAATGTTGTCTTGTTCCCATTCCAGCGGAATCCTCTGACTTTTTGTTTCTATTTTTTTGTTTAGTTTCTGTACTAGAAAGTGAAGAATTAGGTATTATTTCCATATAAATATAAAGACTAGGATTTTAGATTGTTGAAACTTGGAACCTCCTTCCCATTGGTCAATGATTCAAATCTGGCCAAGGGTGGTAGTAATCAAGCTTCAATGTCTGAACTGAAATCAAATGTGATAATACTTTCACTCTAGCATCCAACTGGCCATGCCACAAACCCCATACTGACTGCTGTCAGCAACTAGGGCCATGCCAGCTGGAAGACTTGACTAAAAAGGCAAGGATCAAGTGAACATGGAGATAGCATTATTTGCTCTTGCACCCACAGGGCCAACCCCTTCTCCCAGAGAGAGCCAGTGCCGACCAGCACGGCCACTGGAGGAAGCTGGTATAGCCTGTACAAATCTCTCCAGAGGATTCTAGCTGTTTAACCTATGAATTGGGCATCCTCTGTGAGTATGATCCTGGTTTCCAATCAACTCCCCGAAGTAAATAAGGGCTTAATCATAAGAAGGACAGCTACATAAACACTAGTCTTCTCTTCACTGCCTTCTGAGACAGAGAAATCCTCAAAGATTCACAGAATATAGGGCTGGAAGGGACTCAATCTCCTAACTGAGGCTCAAAGAATCAGTAATTTGCCAGAGGTCATAAATCTCTAAGTGGCAGAGCTATGATTTAAATAATAATAGCTTATATTTACTATTTTTGAATTAGAAGCAATGGGGATACAAGTAACAAAGGGGTAGATTTAGGCTTAATAGAAGGAAAAGCTTCCTAACAATTATTGGGGTTATTTAGTTCTGTCTGATTCTTCTTCTTCTTCTTTTTTTTTTTTGGTAAGGCAATCGGGGTTAAGTGACTTGCCCAAGGTCACATAGCTAGTATGTGTCAAGTTTTGGTCTGAGGCCGGATTTGAACTCAGGTCCTCCTGACTTCAGGGCCGGTGCTCTATCCACTGTGCCACCTAGCTGCCCCGTCTGATTCTTCTTGCAAGGATCCTGGAGTGGCTTGCCATTTCCTTCTTTGGCACATTTTACAGATGAGGAAACTGAGGCAAGCGGGGTTAAGTGACTTGCCCAGATTCACACAGCTAAAAAGTGTCTGAGGCCAGTTTTGAACTAAGGAAGATAAATCTTCCTGACTCTAGGCCCAGCACTCTGCCCACTGTGCCATCTAGCTGCCTTCATAACAATTAAAGGTATCCAACAATACAAGGTTTGCACAAGAAGAAACAGTTTGAAGTCTTCACACAAAAGCAGTCTGGCCCCTTGTTGACATATGAGAAGAATTCTTGTTTTGGAATGGGTTGTTGTCATTGTTGTTCAGTCATTCAGCTATGTCCTACTCTTCATGACCCCATGGACCATAGCATTCCATGTCCTTCTAGCCTCCACTATCATGTTCATGTTCATTGTTTCCTTGATACTATCTGTCTATCTTATCCTCTGCCACCCCCTTTTCCTTTTGCCTTCAATCTTTCCTGACATCAGGGTCTTTTCCAATGACTCCCTTCCTGTCATTATGTGGCCAAAGTATTTAAGCTTCAGCTTCAGTATTTGACTTTCCATTGAACAGCCTGAATTAATTTCTTTAAGTATTGACTGATTTGACCTTCTTGCCATCCAAGGAACTTTTAAAAGTCTTCTCAAACATCACAATTTGAAAGCATTGATTCTGTGGCACTCAGCATTTCCTGTAGTCTAACTCTCATAGCCATACATTTCTACCAGAAAAACCATAGCTTTGACTACACAGACCTTTGTTGGCAAAGCAATGTCTCTGCTTTTTAGCATGCTATCTAGATTTGCCATAGTTTTTCTTCCAAGGAGCAAGAGTCTATTAATTTCATGGCTCCAGTCACCATTTATGGTGATCTTTGAGCCCAAGAATAGAAAATTTGAAACTGCTTTCATTTCTTCACCCTCTATTTTCCAGGAAATGATGGGACCAGTTGCCAAAAACTTTGGTTTTTTTTTTTACATTAATCTTCAAGTCAACTTGTATACTCTCCTCTTTAACCCTTATTGAGAAGCTTCTTAATTCTTCACTTTCTGTCATCAGAGTGGTATCATCTCTGAGATTGTTGATATTTTTCTTGGCAACCTTAATTCCAGCTTTTGATTCACCCATTCTGGCATTTCACATGATGTATTTTGCATATGTTAAATAAATAAGGTGACAATATACAGCCTTGTAGTACTCCTTTCCTGATCTTAAACCAGTCAATTATTTCATGTTCAGTTCTAACTGTTGCTTCTTGGCCCACATACAGGTTCTTCAGGAGACAGATAAGATGATTGGGTACTCCAAATTCTTTGAGGACTTGTTACATTTTGTTGTGATCCACACAATCAAAAAATTTACTGTAGTCAATGAAGGAGACGTGGATGTCTTTTTTCTGAAACTCCTTTGCTTTCTCCACAATCCAGTGAATGCTGGCAATTTGGTCTCTAGTTCCTCTGTTTTTTCAAAAACTAGCCTGTTCTTCTGGTAATTCTTGGTTCATGTATTGCTGAAGCCTGCCTGCATAATTTTAAGCATAACTTTGCTGGAGTGTGAAATGAGAGCAATTTTTCAGTAATTTGAACATTCCTTGTTATTGCCCTTCTTTAGGATTGGAACATAAACTGATCTTTTCCAATCCAAGTTGAGTTTTCCAAATTTACTGGCATATTGAGAGCAGCACTTTAACAACATCATCTTTTAGGACTTTAAATAACTCAGCTGGAATTTTTTTCACCTCCACTAGCCTTATTGTTAGCAGTGCTTCCTAAGGCCCACTTAATTTCATTCTACAGGGTGTCTGACTGTGGATCAGTAAACACACCATCATGGTTATCAGTAATGTTAAGATCTTTCTTGTATAGTTCTTTTGTGTACTCTTGCCACCTCTTCTTAATCTCCTCAGCTTCTATTAAGTCCCTACCATTTTTGGTTTTTTCTCATGCCCATTTTTGTATGAAACTTTCTCTTGATAATTCTAATTTTCTGGAAGAGATCTCTTGTTTTTCCCCATTCTATTGTTTTCTTCTACTTCTTTGCATTGTTCATTTAAGAAAACCTTCTTGTCTCTTTTTGCTATTCTCTAGAGTTCTGCATTCAGATGGGTATATATTTATCTCTGCCCTTTACCTTTTACTTTTCTTCTTTCCTCAGTTATTTGTAAAGCCTCATCAGATAGCCATTTTGCTTTCTTACTCTTCTTTTTCTTTGGAATATTTTTTGTTGTTATCTCCTGTACGATGTTGTGAACCTCTGTCCACAGTTCTTCAGGCACTCTATCTACCAGATCTAATCCCTTAAATCTATCATCACCTCCACTTCATATTCATAAGGAATGTTATTTAGGTCATACCTCTATAGTCTGATGATTTTCCCAATTTTCTTTAAGTCTGAATTTTGCAATAAGAAGCTCATGATCTGATCCACAGTCAGCTCTAGGCCTTATTTTAACTGACTGTATAGAGATTCTTCACCTTTGGATGCAAAGTATACAATCAATCTTATTTCTATATTGACCATCTGGTGATGTCCATGCACAGAGTCACCTTTTGGTTTGTTGAGAGAGTGTGTGTTATGCCCAGTGAATTATCTTGACAAGAATCTAATAGCCTCTGCCCTACTTCATTTTGTACTCCAAAGCCAAACTTTCCCATTATTACAATTATTTTTTGATTTTCTACTTTAGCATTCTGATCCCCCATGAAGAATGTGTAATTTTTGGAGGATGTTATTTCTAGAAGATGTTGTTGGCATGGGTAAGGTTAGATAAAGTATTTATTAAGAATATACTATGTTCCAGGCACTATACCAAGCCCTGGAGATACAAATAAAAGCAAAATGAAAGATAGTTCCTGCACTCAAGTAGCTTATGTTCTAAGGGGGAAGGTGACACAGAATAGAGAGCTGAAAAGGAGAGAGGAGAAAAAGTACCCTACAGGGCAAGATAGAAGAGGGATCTGGAGAGTAAGGAACTAAGCTGGGTTAAAGGTAAGCAAGGCTAGTATGCATGTTTCCTCACAGAAGGTTCTGCAGAGGAATTTACATCAGAGGAAAAGGCTGAAGAAGTTGAAATAAAATAAAAGTCATACTAGATAGTCTCTGATGTACCTTTTAATTTCGCTATTTTATTATTCTGAGGGAGATAGTGCATGTATTGTTTTCTTGTTTTACAGAGGCAGAAACTGACAGTAAGAGAAGTAAAAGTAAAAATGATTTCCCTTTGAGAACATAGTTAATGAATGTTAGGGTAGGGATTTGAACCCATGCTGCCTGATTCTAGGACTAGTACTTTCTTCTACACTATGTAGTTGTCAATGATAATGGAACTTGAGACCAGATCTTCTGACTTCATTTGTTGTTGTTGTTGTTGTTGAGTCATTTTTTTCAATTGTGTCCAACTCTTCATGACCCCATTTGTGTTTTCTTGGCAAAGATACAGGAGTGACTTATTATATCATGCTAAAAGGTGGCTTCATGGAGATAGGGTCTTTTAGGAGGGCATTGACAAGTTGAAGAATGACTAATGGAGGCTGGTCAGGATTATGACAAGACTATGGATGAAGCCAAACCAATCAATCAACAAACAATTAAAGCACCTACTATGTGCTATGAGCTATACTAAACACTGGGAATACAAAGACAAAAATAAAATTATCCCTGTCTTAGAAGAGTTTATGGTCAAGATGAGTGAGTCATACACATATGTAGGCATATGAAAATAAATACAATATAATTTTGGTGGACAGTCACTAGAAGATGGGAATCAGAAATTGCTTTACTTAGAAAAAAAACACACTAATGCTAAGCTTTGAGAGTTCGAGAGGGTTTTAAGAGCTGGCAGTGAGGAGGAAGAGCGTTCTAGCTTTTAATAGAGGGTTTTTTTGGCCAGCATAAATCAAAGAGATGGGGCATATAATGCTGTTTTTAAAGATCAGTAAGAAGGCCAATTTGGACTATTGAGTGTTTGAAAGTGAGAAATGTGTAATAAGGCTGGAAAGGTAGGCTGGAGCCAGATTTTGAAGGATTTTAAATAACAGAGAAGTTTATATTTGATCTTAGAGGTAATAGGGATGACACTGAAATTTACTGAGAAGTATGAGAGCTTACCTATACTTTAGGAAAATAACTTTGACATCTGTGTGGAGGATGGATTGGAGTAGAGAAAGACTTGAGGGAGGTAAATGATTTAGGAGACTTTTGCAATAGTTCAGGACAAAGATAATGAGGTCCTGAACTAGGGTGGTGACCAGATCAATAAAGAAAAAGGAACATATTGAAGAGATGTGGAAGAGATTGAGAAGAGAAGATTTCTAAGCCAATTGGATATGAGAGGTGAGAGTGATGAGCCAAGGAAGACATTGAGACTATGAACCTGGGTTAAGTACACAAATGGTGACAGAAAAAGGGAAGTTTGGAAGAGGGGTCAGTTTAAGGGAGAAGAGGATAATGAGTATGGAGGATTGATTTCAGGAACTGTGAATATTTAGCCTGGAGATTAGATGACTTAAGAAGGACTTGATAACTGCCTTCAAGTACTAGAAGCACTATAATTTGAAAGACTGGACTCTAGTTGGCTCTCAAATCTAAAATGATGAACAATGGGTAAAAATTGCTGCTTGATGTAAGTTAAAACTTGCTAACAATTGGAGCTGTCCAAAAATGGATTGTGTTCCCAGTGGGTTCCCAGTCACTAGAATCTGCATAAGCCCTTGTCAGAAAAGATATGGAGAGGATTACGGTTGAAGTATGGGTTACAGCAGCCATGCCTTAAAGTCCTTTTCAACTATGAAATTCTGTGATTCTGTGAAGCTGGTTGACAAATCTTCATTTCATTCAGGTTTTAATTTTGATTATCAAAACATTTTTGGAAACTTCCAGAAAGCTTTCAAACAAGTGGGATTGTGGTTTAAAAAGAGAAAAAAAACCCATGATAGCCACTTACTGGAGGAATCATTTCTCATATTTTGACTTAAAGATGTAATTCAGATAACATGACAGTGCCTTTGTCTTATAGGTAGGGATAGAACATGGTGGGAAGGGTTAGAAATGAACACTATTTTCACCAGGGGCTCTTAATGTAGTGTTGTGGTTTAAAAATTTTGATTTCAATATAATTCTTTTCCTTGTAATACTCTACATTTTATTTTATACACTAAAAAAGAAGCATTATTCTGTGAAGGGCATCCATAGGCTTCACCTGTCTGCCAAATGGGTCCAGAACACACACAAAAAAGTACTTAACCTATACCCTTGGGGAGTGCTGCTGATGGTGGTAGTCATGCCATCTGGAAGTAATCTGACTGGCAGAATTCTGGTCCTGATTTTGCTCCAGGCCCTACCTTGTGAGCTCCAGGCTCTTGTTTTATGGTGAAGGATAATGAACTTCATTTCTATACTGCTGTATAATAGATTTATAGAAGAATATATCAGGAGGGGATTTTTTCTAAGTATATTCATATATGTACAAATTTTAATATTAAAATCAAGATGTTTTCCTGGATAAAATGGACATTTGAATCATACATACATATTTATGTATGAGGCAACTAGGTGGCACAATAGCCAGAGCATTGGACTGACATCAGAAAGACTAGTTCAAATCTTGCCTTTCACTTAACATCCTTGTGTCTCAATTTCCTTATCTATAAAATGTGGATAATAATAGCATCTACCACACAGGAAAATGAATTAACATGTATAAACTACTTTGAAACTTTAAAGCACTATATAAGTAAATGCTATTATTATAACAAAGGCAGCCCCAGGCCTAGTGTCAGGAAGACTCATCTTTGTGAGTTCAAATACAACCTCAGACACTTACTAGCTGTGTGACCCAGGGCAAGTCACTTAACTCTGTTTGCCTTAGTTTCCTCATCTGTAAAATGAACTAGAGAAGGAAATGGCAAACTACTCTAGTATCTTTGCCAAGAAACCCCAAATGGGGTCACAAAGAGTCAGACACAACTGAAAAAACCTTCAACAATTATTTTAACATATGTATATATACATGTTTTTGTGTATGCATGTATCTGTATGTACACATAGTGCTTGGTACATAGGAGACACTTAATAAATGTTTATTGATTGATATATGAATACATATAAATAAATGGATATGTGTATGTGTGTTTATACACATATTGATACGTGCATATTTATAAAGCACCTTCAGCTATATATATACATTATATTTGTGTATATGCACATATATGTATATGTATATACATGTATAATACAATACCGTGTATAGTTATGATGTGTATATAGGTATATATGCACATGTATGCCCATACATGTGTATATGCACACATACCAATATACAATGTAAATATACATAAATGGCTCTACTATTACCAGGGTGATTTTGGACAAATTGCTTAACCCCTCTGGATCTCAGTTTCCTCCTCTGTAATGTGAGGGGTTGGACTAGATTGCTAAGCTCCCTTCCAGTTCCAAATACAATGATTCTGTAATACCATGAGGTAAACACTCACCTGAAGTCATGAATGATACAAATAATTTAAACAAGTAAATAATCTTAATAAAGTGTTTTATGAAATATCCTGCTTTGAATCAGCATGACCACCAGCATCAATTCCTTAAGATAATTTACTTTTTAGACAGGTAAATCCTGCTCTTACCTCTGGGAGCGAAGTTTTCTTCATATCTGACCATAGTCAGCTTAGCCTCATTTTTAAACTTTTTTAGACCTTAAGAGACATTGTAAATTATTCCTTTTAGAACCAATTTAATCCAGGCTTTTGGACTCCAAATTTCATGTCATTGTTAGGTGCCAGAATGTGCATATGGCTAAGTGCTTACTGCTGGCCTAGAGATACATAAGACCACTTATTTCTCACTGTATACAGATAACTTCACCTACTGACCCTTGATATTACAATATAATATGTTACTCCATCCCTTAGGAATGGAACTAACTTGGCTCTCATTTCCCGCAAATTGCCATTTCCCACAAATTTCCTTTGGCTTGTCGTCTGGGTGATACATAGTACACTGAGGAAATATGCCAGAATTCTTGTTACCAGGGCCCCTGCTCTAGCCCCAGGGAGTTATTGGGTCGTTAATTATGAAAACATTGAAGCCCAATGAAGCAGATCTCTGGTCCCCTATAGACCAGGACTACATGCAGTTCCAACCAGGTTTGACCTTACATAGCCATTGCTGGGCAGGCAGAATCTTCAACTGGTTCAAAGAATAGATTCATCTTTCCCAGAAAACTAGGCTCTGCTTTCGATTTTCAAAAGCTGATAGGGATGGACTGACTGGCCAGCTCTGAATTCTCTAGGATAAAAAGCCAACATAGCTCAGAAATGAGAACTTGAAGAAGCAATTCCCACCAAACTGTTTTACACCATGTGACTAAGGTGTTTGAGCCTTCATACCTCCCTGAAAACCTATTGATTCTGGACTATGTGACTTGTATGTTTATCTAATCCTGTTCTACTACTAACAGGGAAATGATGACCTTATCCTGCCTGACTCATGCTTGGACTTCTCCTATGGTCATAGCCCATCATGACCCTATGCTTAGATAAGTATAATGATCCTAGCCTGGATAAGCTTGGATTTTGTCTGTCCTCTGCAAGTGATTTCATTTACTATTACTTTACCGAGATTGAGGCCATTGTTCTTGGACTGGAATCAGAAAAACCTGAGTTCAAATCCAGCATCAAACACTAATCAGTTATGTGACCCCAGGCAAGACACTTATCCTCTGTCTCCCTTAGTTTCCTCATCTGTAAAATGAGGATAATAATAGTACCTACCTTCTAGTGTTGTGAGGATAAAATGACTTCGTATCTGTAAAGAGCTTCGCACACCTTAAAGCACTATATAAAAGCTAGCTATTATTATAGCCAGTTCTTTCTCTCCACTTAAAACTTTCTTTTTATCCATCAAATAACAACAATAATAAATAATGGCTAGCCTTCTTATAGCATCTACTACATCCCAGGCACTGTGTTAAGTGCTTTACAAATGTTACCTCATTATATCTTCACAACAAATGTGGGAGGAAGGTGTTATTATTCAACCTCATTTAATAGTCGAGGAAAGTGAGGCAAATTGACTTGCTTGGGTCACACTGCTAGTAAGTATCTAAGGTGACATTTGAAGTCTAGTTTTCCTGACTCCAGGCCCAGCACTTGATCCACTCTGTCCCCCAACCGCCTCCTCTTCCCACCCTCCTAACTCAGAAGATACCTTCATGCTGTGGTCTTAATCAAGATGTCCTTTTCACTTCTTTCACCATGCTCCAGAGATTATCCTCCTTCTCTCCCTATTCAGAATGTTTAATTTGTCTTTGACATAACTGTGCTAAAGATATTTGAAGACAGCTATTATATTTTCCCATCTCTTCTAGAAGCTAAATATAACTATTTGCTTTAAACAGTGCTCATGTGAAATGATTTTTAGTTACCTCACCATTCCGATCACTCTCTTGTAGACTTTGTCAAGTACCTTTGCAAAATATAAGAATATTATTTCTATAGCTGTCCCTGCTCTACCAGGCTAGCAACCCTGTCAGAAACAGAAATGCAATTAGTCTGGCATGACTTTTAAGTCAATTCAACAAACATTTATTAAGCATCTACTAGGTATAAGGAACTGTGCCAGGTGCTGTACACAGAAAAACAAAAACAGGACAGTCCCTGCCCTCAAGGAGCTTATATTCTACTGGAGGGGTATTTAAGCAGGGAAAGGGACATATAGTATTAAACAGATAAGTAAATTTTAGACTTACTCTTAATAAGCCAATGCTAGCCCTTAGTGATCACATCTTTCCTAAATGTTTACTTCTGGGCCATTATCATCACATGCCATCTACTCTCTAGCTTCCTTTCTCTCCAGAACCTAAGGTCTCATCCCTAGTACTGAGCTCTGACTGCTAAGTATTTTATTTTATTTTATCCTGGTCTCAGGCCCACTCTACCATTTCTCAGTTATCTTCACGCTAGGCTGCCACCAAGACCATCCCTGATCTCATCCCCTCACTGTCCCCTGCCCCTGTCTCTAACTCAGCACCACCATTCCTCATAAGGTCATGTCAGCAAATCATTCTATTCCCTCATTCATCAGTATCTCTGACTTCCCTGTCCAAAATACTTCCTGCCTGACTACTACTCCCCTTTGTGTGTATTTTTCCCTAGTGGAATATAAGTTCTTTAAGGACAGAGGCTATTCTGCTTGCATTTGTCCCCAGAGCTTAGGATAATGTGGCACCTGGTAATCAATAAAAATGTTCACCATTCATTCATTCAAAACATCCCTTTAATAATCCATTCTAGAATTTTACTGAGCACAGGCAGACAACAGTCGATGGAATGTACGTCTTTTCTGAAAATTGAAACAGTTTGCTCATGGTCTTGTAGCACCTCTTGTTTGCTAAAATTCCTCAATGATCATGAACAGAGAGATATTCAGCAACCCCATTCTCAAATCCTTAACAGGTATTCTAGATCATAATTCATCTAAGTCATATGATTTGACTTCATTGAGGTATGCTGGATGAAGCCACTGTGAGCTTGTCTGTTGGGGGAAAAGTCCAATAGAACAATGAAAGTAGAAATGGTAAGGAGCTTTCCTTCCAGCTATGGAAACTCAAGGGCATGGTCAGCTGCATGGACAACCAGAGGGTGGCAAATTGAGAGGGCTCTTTTCTAGCTCAAAACCCTGCTACCCCACTAGAGAATACTCAAAACTTGAGTTCGTAGACTTTGCCTTTCCCTGGTTTTTACCATACATCCACTCCCAACCCTATCTCCTCCCATGGGCCTCAATTCTACAATCTCTCTGCCTAATTCTTGGCCTTGACTTGTTTGCAAGAACCTCTCTGTGCAGAAATGTCTCCGCTACATCCCTCCCTGTTTTAGGTCTCCAAACTGATGATTCCCATTTATTTATAGCTCTGAATGGGCCCTGATCCAAGACAAGATGAAGGAGTAGAGGAAAGAGCACAGTACTTAGATTTTCTTTTTCTATCGAATTTTTGGTTCCTTCTCAATCCTTTTTGCTCTGAAAATCATTTTTCTTGATAGAGAAAACAGAGGCATCTCTACCTATAAGATAATCTTCTACAGTAAGCAGTAACTTTACTGGAAAATGTATTTGTTAGAAATAGGATAGCATTTTTCATTATGTGAAGGAAGTCTGTAAAATGACTGATTAATGTCATTTGGGAGCTTATCATATATGCATGTGCCTGCAAAGCTAGGAAGTATACAATGTTAGTCTTCATTAACCCCAGGTTTCCCACTGTCTTTCCTTCTTGCCAGTTGGTGGTGTTCCATCCTATCCAGTGCTCCTAGGTCCTCTTCTACCCATAAACATTTTCCCACAAACATTTTCTTTTATGAAAAGATTTAGTAAGTTCATTTTGGGGTGGGTGGATCCAGGATCAGTGTTGGGTACTCTTGATGAGGCTATTCCCTCTAACAAGGTGTATTGGCACCTTCTCTGTGACTTACAGCTTTAGAAAGTTGCCTGGGGCATGGGGATGCTGTGACTTGTAACCAGTATGTGTCAGAAGCAAGACACGAACCCAGATCTTCCACTCCCTGAGACAAGCTGTCGTTCACTATCGCACACTGCTTTTCTTAAACCTTTCTATGCCTGGTTAAAGATCAACATATTAACTTTTTCTTTTTAATAGGGGTTAAGCCCTGCCTACTAGGTGGCACACTTGCAAATCACTTAACCTTGTTTGCCTTAGTTTACTCATTTATAAAATGAGCTGGAGAAGGAAATGACAAACCATTCTAGTATCTGCCAAGAAAACCCCTAATGAGGTCATGCCTGAAATGACAACAATAAGAACACACAGCATACTATCTCCCACCTTTGTGACTTTCAACAAATTACTTTACATCTCTGAGTCTCCCTTTTCTCATCTGTTTGACCTGAATACATTTATTAATATCTCCATTTTATAGATAAGTAAACTAGGGCTCAGGGAGATGAAAGGATTTGTCCACGATCACTCAGCTAGTAAGTGTCCTACATGGTTGAACCCAAGTCTTCCTGTCTTTAGGTCTAGCACTCTTTCCACTACGCTACTTTGCCTCTTTGGGTCCTTTGCAGCTGAAATCCTATGGTACTATGAGATGGCTATGCTTCCTTTAGCTAACTCTGTGCTAATGAAGACTGGCTCAGTCATCACACAGTAATGTCCTGTTAACAACTTCACACACATCCAAGAAATAGTGACAGCAGCTTGTTTCCTCCATCATCAGGAGAAGGAGCAAGGTATGACGGTTTTCATATATGTGTAACCACACATCTGGCCCAAAGCCAGTGGGAAGACTACTGATAATTAAAGAAATGAGAAAAGGAGTACAGAGATGACACTATGCAAAGGTGGCCTGGTGAGGGGCAGGGAGAGAGAATGAATGGAAAGAGCAAGATTGGAAAGTGAGAAAAAGGGAGTGAGGACTGCATGAAACATGCTGATTCTGGAGCTGAAAATCCTTGACAGTGGTTTCAGTGGATAATCAATCTACCCATAAAGGGCAGGTATCCTGGGGACAAATATCACCTTTTCCCACCCTTTCTAAGTTTAGAAGGACTCCGCCTATCTGGAATAGAGATTTTCCCATTATCACCAGCATGTCTTGGACACATTTTCAGATTTTATTAGAAAACAAGTGGAGTCCAACACTTCCTCAGAGCCCCTCACTGTGGTCACAATTCCTGATCATCACAGATCAGTTCTAATAACCTCTCTCAGCTTTCAAAAATTTTGGAGTCCACAAGCCATTTTGTAGCTGGATGCTAATCAAAAAAAAAAAAAAAAATCCAACCCCCAAACCCCTCACCCTTTGGCTTCCCGTGGGTCTAGATTATCGTAGCATTTGAATATGTGCCCTGGGCAGTCTACGTTATTATCACTATTTTTATTTCAGTGTATTGTTATGCAGTTTATATTTTTGTAAAGGTTCTGAACTATGGCAGACCTTCAGCTACATTAACACAATGAAGGAGGCAGGGAGGGGACAGGAGGCATAGCCATATGGTCTCTGCCAAAGAGAGAGGTATTTGCAAATAGGCAAATCTATTACCTCAGAAATACCCTCCCTTGTGTCACGCTGGTGGAGTTATTTTTCCTAGGCTATGGCTCAGACAATCCACAAAGTGTAAAAAACACAAATATAATCTGGAATGTAAAAGCCAACCAAAAGTCACTTTCTCCACCTGGCTTTAATTTTGGAGGCTAAAGAAAAAAAAATAATAGGCGATTCGGTTGCATTTTTTCTTATTAGGCTGTTTTTGTTTTTCCATTTCTCCTCATTAGAAGCTAATGTGAACCCCTGAGGATGTGGCAAATGGAGTGGATGTCAGGTCATTTTTATAGTGCTTCCCTGCCTACATTTTTCTTTCTTTCTGTTTCCTTTGGTGTCACTCTGCTTCTCAATCTACACCTTTGTCTTCCTCTATTCCCTTCCTCCATTCCTCCAAATTCTTTGACCCTTACCCCGCCAACAACAACAAAAAAACCCATTTTTATATGGTGTGTATTTTCTTGGCACTCTCAGTGCATGTTAAGTATCGTAACAATGGTTTTAGTGGGTACTCCTAGTACTGACCTTGTCAGTAACCCAGGGCATCTCTGAGTTTACAGAGGGAGAGAAGATTCAAAGAAGGTTGTACTAGGTGAGAAAACTGCAGGGGAAAGTGATTGGAATTAGGCCATTTTAATTCAGAGGTGGAGAAAGCTGTTTCCCTTGCAGTTGGCAAGTGGCTGGTTATGACAGTGCCAAGGGATTTTCATGTTCATGCCTGGAACTTTATTGTTATGTGATGCTCTCCTGCTATTAAATAAAGGCAGGTAGCGTTTGTGGCCTCTTTCTCTGCAAGAGAAAGCAGTGGTCAGTGTTAGGGGAACAACAATTGCCCCAGGGTGGGGGGCAGTCAGGGCCATGGGTAGCCACCATTTAATCTCATTGATTTCAGGAAGAGAGTGAAGGCTCATCACCATGGTCTCCTTGAATGTGCCTTATCCAAATCCTGCTTGTACATTCAAAGGATGCCTTCCCAAATCCTTCCCACTTCTCTGGTCACTCATCCCATGATTATTCTCCCTCCAGAGAATTCTCATAACCCTTATTGTCCATACAATTCATTTGGAGTTAATCGTGCAATGAAATAAATATAGGGTGATGGGAATCTTAGATTTAGAGTTGGATTGGACCTGAAGCTGATTTAATCTAATCTTAATTTACATTTGAAGAAACTGAGGTCTAGAGAGGTTAAGTGACTTGCCTGGGACCATACAGTAAGAACTCAGGTTCTGTTTAAGCATCTGTTGTTTAGAGATCACTGAGTTAAGCACTAGGGGAATGCAAAGTTTGTGTAGCCCTGGTTCAGAGGCTTATTACCCAGATAGCATTGCTATGGAGGTAGGAGACTCAAGCAAATGCTGTTCCAAAGATCAACAGCTGGTGATGTCATTTGACCTAAGTTTTCTGAAACTGATTTTTGGAGAATACTGGGGTAGAGAAACCAGAAGTCAGAGTGAACTCCCTTTCTTGTTCCCCACCATTCCTGAAGAAGGTTGCAGGGTGGAATGGGGCATAATATCTTTGGGTGCTGGCTCCCCTGCCTCTCTGACCTGAGAAGCTCCAGTTGCAGACATTGGGAAAGAGATGTCAAGGAGCCACTTCCTAATTCCTCTGGTTAAGAGCTAATGGAGTGTGTTTGCTGAGACTAGAGTATGTAAAAACAAAACAAAACAAAACAAAACTTTTTTATTTCCCCTCACTTGTCTGTTAAAAAGTAGCTAGATCAAAACTCACATTTCCATCAAGTTGGAGGAAGTTTTTTTTTCTTGGTTTGGGAGAGGGCCGGGTTCAGGAGAAGGTGATTTTTGCCTTGGCAGCAAGCAGCATTAGTCGCCAGCTTCTTCCTATCTTAACCAATTGATCCCTCTTCCCCCATTTCATTACCCTTGTACTTTTGTTTTCCTCTGTTTTATATAAAAGGAAAGTGTGTACACACACACACTCACACACACACACACACACACACACACACACACACACACACACA